>NW_027331243.1:55084-100000 GCF_022965805.1 Primulina eburnea
CTGCAGGGAATATCTTGCGCAGAAGGGTTCTGGCAAAAGTATGTTCTTATTGAAGTAAAATATCTCGATTAACTCTACTTCTTGGGTATTGGATACCGGCTGTGGCTCACATCTCTGTAATGATTTGCAGGTGTATGAAGAAGTAGAGGCTCCGAAGAGGTGAGACCTTCTAGGATGGGCAATGGAGCAAGGGTTGCTGCCAAAGCCGTAGGAGATGTTTATTTAATTTTGAACAATGATTTTAAGTTTGCTATTAGAGATGTTTTGTTGTACCAGACTTGGTTAAAAACATTATTTCCATTCCTATGCTTGATATTGATGGATTTTCTTGTTTATTTGGCAAAGGTGTTGCAATATTTACAAGAATGAATGTTTAGTTGGTACCGGGTGAACTTGAAAACAATCTCTACACCTTAAAATTAAAAGATATTCCACTTAACAATGTCCAAACAATAACAACAACAAATAGCGCAAACAAGATACTCTTAATTCGGCACAATTATGGCATGCTCGATTAGGACATATTTCCCTAAGAAGGATGAACAAGCTAGTGGGAGTTGGCATGTTTGATATGTCCGATTAATGCTCTCACGACTTGTGAATCCTGTCTAAAAGGAAAGATGACCAAAATTCCCTTTAAGGGCCATGCGGAGCGAGCCAAAGGGTTATTGGATTTGATCCATACCGATGTGTGTGCGGTCCGCTTAGCATCACCACTAAGCATGGACATGCCTACTTCATCACCTTTACCGATGACTTTTCGAGGTATGGGTATGTGTATTTGATGAAATACAAGTCTGAAGCCTTTGAAAGGTTCAAAGAATTCAGAAGTGAAGTAGAGAAGCAATTGGGACGAAGCATCAAGACACTTCGATCGGATCGAGGTGGTGAGTACTTGAGTGCCGAGTTCCAAGAGTATCTTAGAGAGAATGGGATTCTCTCGCAGTGGACTCCGCCCGCTACACCGCAGTTGAATGGTGTTTCGGAGCGTCGTAACCGGACTTTGATGGACATGGTTCGGTCTATGATGGGGTTCACGGAGTTGCCGCCATCCTTTTGGGGATATGCGCTTGAAACAGCGGCACTGTTGTTGAACAATGTCCATACAAAGGCAGTTGACAAGACTCCATATGAGATATGGATGGGTAAGCCTCCCAAGTATTCTTATCTTAGAATAGGGGGTGTCCTGCTTATGTGAAGCAGACAGTGGGAGATAAATTGGATAGTCGATCCATTTTATGCTACTTTGTGGATATCCAAGAATTCATTGGATATTACTTCTATCATCCCCAAGAAACAAAGGTGTTTGTTTCTAGGAACGCAACCTTTTTGGAAAAGGAATTTCTATTGGATAGAAAAGGCGAGATGATAGAACTCGAGAGGTTCGAGAGACACCCACAGTTGTAGAACCCACACCCGAGAAGCCAAGTGAGGAGATACAAGCTCCTAGAAGAACCGAGAGAGAGTCTCGAGACCACCTATGAGGTATGGTCTGCTTCTTGAAGAGGGCCATGATGAGCCTAACCTTGGATGTGATCCAAGGACCTTCAAGGAAGCGTTATCGGATGCCGATTCATCCAATGGCTTGAACAATGGAATCTGAGATGAATTCCATGCATTCGAACCAAGTGTGGAATCTCGTGGATCCACCTGAGGGAATTGTTCCCATAGGGTGTAAATGGATTTACAAGAGGAAACTTGGGGCGGAGGGAAGGTATTGACCTTCAGGCGCGATTGGTAGCAAAAGGGTATACTCAAAGGCAAGGTGTTGACTATGAGGAAACCTTTTCTCCAGTTGCGATGTTCAAGTCCATTAGGATTTGCTAGCCATAGCTGCATGGTATGACTATGAGATATGGCAGATGGATGTCAAGATGTTGACTGCCTTCCTTAATGGGGATATTAAGGAAGAGATTTACATGTCTCAACCTGAAGGGTTTACATCTATCGGAAGTGAGCATATGGTATGCAAACTTCAAAGATCTATTTATGGTCTTAAGCAGGCATCTAGGAGTTGGAACCTCAGATTCGATAGTACAATCAAAGAGTTTGGTTTTACTAAGAATCCTGAGGAACCCTGTGTGTATAAGAAGGTCAGTGGGAGTGCTGTGACATTCCTTGTTCTTTATGTTGATGACATTCTACTCATTGGGAATGATGTAGGAATGTTGCAATCAACTAAGATATGGTTAGCAAGTAAGTTCTCAATGCAGGACTTGGGTGAAGCATCTTTTGTATTGGGAATACAGATCTATAGAGATAGATCAAAAGATTGCTTGGTCTCACCCAGTCCACATACATTGATACCATCGTGAAGCGGTTCTCGATGGATGAGTCCAAGAGGACATCTACCAATGTGTCATGGCGTGTCCCTATCCAAGTCTATGTCTCCCAAGACTGATGCAGAGATAGCGGCGATGACACGAATTCCGTATGCTTCGGCTATTGGTAGTATCATGTATGGGATGATATCTACACGTCCTGACGTGGCATTTGCACTAAGTGTAGTGAGTAGATATCAATCCAACCCTGGTCTTCCACACTGGAAAGCTGTGAAAGACATCCTCAAGTATTTGAGAAGGACCAATAAGTTGTTCTTGGTCTATGGGGGTGGAGAACTGAAATTGGAAGGCTATACCGACTCTAGCTTCCAAAGTGATGTTGATGACTCGAAGTCAACCTCCGGATTCATATTCATGCTCAATGGTGGTGCTGTCTCTTGGAAGAGTTCCAAGCAAGACAGTACTGCGGATTCCACCACTGAGGCAGAATACATTGCTGCATCGGCTGCAGCAAAGGAGGCTGTTTGGATTAGGAATTTCGTCCAAGAGTTGGGCGTCATTCCAAATGGAGTTGCTCCTATCCCGGTGATGTGCGACAACACGGGAGCCATAGCTTAGGCGAAGGAGCCAAGGTCTCATCAGAAGTCCAAACACGTATTGAGAAAGTACCACATCCTCAGAGAGATCGTGGAAAGAGGAGATGTCATGATTGACAAAGTCGGCTCTGCAGATAATGTTGCTGATCCACTAACTAAGCCTTTACCAGGACCATCATTCGAGAAGCATCGCGAATCAATGGGTCTAAAGTATATGGGTAGTTGGCTCTAGTGCAAGTGGGAGATTGTTAGAGTAGGTGCACGTCGAGCCAAGTGTTGGCCGACTGTTCCGGGGAAACTCTTTGTATAAACGATCTTTATTTTAATAATATTTGAATTTAATTGGCGCATCTTTATCTTTTACCCATGCTAGTTGCATAGATAAAGTCCTTGAATATACATATAGTAGAAAGAATATGAGATGCTCATATGATGAGTATCATGAAACTCATATTTGTAATACTGTATATTCTAAACGGTTCCTAGTCGATTCAGCCGCCACTAAGAAGGATATAGGCCGCTCGAGTTAGAGACTAGTATCTGCGATGTGAGTACCATGTTTCATTGGTAAGGGACATTGTGATGTCCGAGCATGCAGATAGGTGCTCCTTGTAGAGTGCACTGAACAACCCTCTAAAAGGACTTTCGAAGTAGTTCTCACTTATCGAGTGAAAATTCCTAGTTTATGGTTGTACACCATTAGTCCTTATGACCCGGGACAACATTGAGAGTCTATGTGCTAGCGTTTCACTTTGACTTGCTTACCGACTCTTATGAGGTCATCAGGTGACAAGGTTGGGTGTTACGGCGAAACATATAGGAGTCGATGCATTGTAGCCGGGGATTCACCGCTTACCTACGGGTATGGATATCCTATGTGTTTTTTCATGTATGTGTGGGTTGAAATCTCTGATCAGAGTATGGTGGTAATTATGAAAGGGGTTTCATAGATTACACTATCGATGCAACCACAACATGACACATAGTATCGATTCATTGACAACTCTCGATAAACCAATAGTTGTCGAATCGGTCGGGATATATGAGTTGAAGGGACCGTACTGTACGCTAACCATAATTGAATGGTTCTTGCAGGCACTATCATGTGATACCTAGGGAATCACGTAAGCGATGCTGCTAGGCGTTTAACGTGATTGGTTGGGTACTATCAGACTTGAGTTCTGACGTTCTTACTATCAAGGAGTTGATAAGTAAGAATGGAGCAATTGGGGTATGCTCGAATAAGGACATGTTTAGTCCGAATCACATGGAGATGTGAACCCATGGCTAGTTGTATCAATGAACAATTGAGGGCCACACAAGTAATTGCTTCGTAAACCACGATGAGAAGTAAAATAGTTCAATGTGTTGAACGGCTTATAAATGTGTTTATAAGCGTAAAGAAAAATAGAAGTATGACTTCTAAGAAATATAAATTTTAATTTATGGAAGTGTTCCTAAGATTAAAATTTGGCCAAGTAAATAATGTAGTTGAAAATTGTGATTTTCATAAACATTATTGTGGACTAAATTAAATTAATTCAAGTGTTGAATTAATTAAACACTAGTGGACCTTGTAGAGTCCAAATAATTAAATTAATTCAAGTGTTGGATTAATTAAATATCATTGGGCCTTGTGGAGCCCAATTGGAAATAATTATTTGACTAGTGGGCTTGAGTAAAATCAAGTAAAGTCTAATTGGGCTCAAAATGTTTGAGACAATTAAAAGTCCATGGGCCTTGTAAAAGTTAAAAGCCCACATGCAAAGTATACTAGGGTTTGCATGCTTGGGAGATCAAAGGGTGGAGAATACTTTTGAATAAAATATTGCATGGCATGCAAGACAACTTTTAACAAAACCAAGAAAATTTCTCCCCCTCTCTCATTCACTCTCTTGGCATAAATATTCAAGCTTTTTCTCTCAAATTTTTCTTCTCTCTTTTGTTCTTCAAGTGTTGGAGAATAAAAGACTTCTCATTGAAAAATCCTCTTGATTTTTCTAGTGCAAATCAAGAGGGTTTTACCTTGCTAGTGATGGGCTTTATTTTGGAGTTGGAGGAAGAGCTTGTAGACTTGTCAACCCTCAAGAGCTTTGTTGTTCACAACAAAGTTGGAGCCAAACATCAATCTTTAAGATTGATAGGTTATAATTCTTAACATCCTATGTATGGTGTTTGATTTGTAAATATTGCACAAAAATAAGGGGTGGCCGAAATTTTAAGTATAAATTTAAAATTTTTGACTTCCGTTGCGCTTCCGGCCACCGTAACCGGTCCGCTTTCAAGTTTACTGTCCCAACTACCTGGGAAGTCAATAGTACATGCCCTCAACATATCTTCTAAGATCTGATTCACTCGTTCTGATTGTCCATCAGTTTGAGGGTGGAATGCTGTGCTGAATGACAATCGAGTTCCCATAGCATGATGCAAGCTTTTCCAAAATGCAGATGTAAATTTGGATCTCTATCTGATACAATGGACACTGGGATGCCATGAAGCCTCACTATCTTTGATGTATTCTTCAGCATATTGATTCATCGTGTATGTGGTCTTCACCGGAAGAAAGTGAGCTGATTTTGTAAGTCGATCCACAATAACCCATATAGCATTGAATCCTCTTTGAGTTCTTGGCAAACCAAGATGAAATCCATCGTGATATGTTCCCATTTCCATTCAGGAATGGGTAGTGGTTTCAGGAGTCCTGCTGGTCTTTGATGTTCAGTCTTGACCTGTTGACAAGTTAGACATTGTGCAACAAATTGAGCAATGTCCTTTTTCATACCTGGCCACCAAAATAATGGTTTCAAATCCTTGTACATTTTGTGCCTCCTGGATGGATCGAATAGGGAGTAGCATGAGCATCAATAAGAATGTCGTTCTGATCGTTCCTTGTTTTGGCACACACAATCTCCCCGATATGTCCATATTCCTTCCCCATTCAATTCAAAGTTCGAATGTCCTTTATCTCATCTCGCTTCTCAATTGCTGAATTCTATCTGTTTTTGTTCGACCTTGATCCTGTCTGCAAGTGTTGGTCGAACCATGAGAGATGATAATTATTGCATCCCTTTGGAATAACATCAAGCTTCAAGTTCTGCAAATCCCATAATTTGTTCTTGTACTTGCATTGCAGCAATAGAACTGGACTTTCGACTTAACGCATCTGCAACAACATTGGCTTTGCCTGGATGATAATTAATAACACAATCGTAATCCTTCACCAATTCCAACCAACGTCGTTGTCATATTCAGTTCTTTTTGCGTGAATAAATATTTCAACTCTTGTGGTCCGTGTATTTCACACCGTTCACCATACAGATAATGGCGCCATATTTTCAATGCAAATGCCACTGCTGCCAGTTCTAAATCATGTGTGGGATAGTTCTTTTCATATTCTTTCAATTGCCTAGAGGCATAAGCAATCACCTTCCCGTGTTGCATCAAGACTGCTCCTAAACCTTGTTTCGAAGCATCACTGTACACTACAAAATCTCATGATCCTTCTGGAATAGCAAGGACCGGTGCTGAAGTCAATTTTGCCTTTAACTCTTGGAAACTGCGATCACATGCTTCGTCCCATACAAATTTCACATTCTTTCGAGTTAAAGCAGTCAAAGGCAATGCTATCTTAGAAAATCCCGCTATAAACCGACGGTAATAACCAGCTAGCCCAAGAAAACTACGTACCTCGGTAACAGTGGTAGGTCGTAGCCAGTTATTAACAGCTTCAATCTTACTTGGATCCACTGATATGCCTTCTTTTGAAATGATATGACCCAAGAATGATACTTGTTCAAGCCAAAATTCACATTTCTTCCATTTGGCATATAAATGTTTATCTTCAAAGTTGCAAAACTAATTGCAAATGTTCTCGATGCTCCTCTACAGTTCGTGAGTAGATAAAATATCATCTATAAACACAATCACGAACTTGTCTAGAATGGCTTGAAAATTCTGTTCATTAAATCCATAAAGCAGCTGGTGCATTTGTTAGTCCAAATGGCATTACAAGAAATTCATAATGCCCGTACCTGGTTCGGAAGGCAGTCTTAGAAATATCATCTGACTTCACTTTTAATTGATGATAGCCTGATCGTAAATCAATCTTCGAAAAGATAGCAGCTCCTTGTATTGATCAAACAAATCATCAATTCGGGAGTGGATATTTTTTTGATTGTCACTTTGTTCAACTCCCGATAATCAATGCATAGACGAAGGGTACCGTCTTTCTTTTCACAAAAAAACAGGTGCACCCCACGGTGAAAAGCTCGGTCTAATAAACCCTTTATCAAGCAACTCCTGTAACTTTTTCTTTCATTTCTGTAGGAGCTAATCGATAAGGAGCTTTTGAGATCGGATGAGTTCCTGCCACAACATCAATTACAAATTCGATCTCTCTATCTGGGGGTAAGCCTGTTACATCATCAGGAAATACTTCTGGAAATTCACAAAACATCTGTATCTTTTAGTTCACGAACGGTGGATCAATAACTAAAACAGATGCTAAATATCCTTGACACCCCTTCTGTAATAATTTACAAGCCTTCATACAAGAGATTATCCGAAGAGGTAAGGATATACCTGCACTTGCTACTGTGAATGGTTCAGCTCCTACTGGTGCAAACTTGATCATCTTTATGCCACAGTCAATAGTAACTCTGTACTTCGAGAGCCAATCCATTCCCAATATCACATCAAAATCGTTCATTTTCAAAACAATCAATTCAGCATACATCTGATGACCTTGGACATATATTGGACATCCTCGCACAATCTGATCTGTCTGTAATTCTTGCCCGGAAGGTAAGGCTATGGCGAGTTGTGTCTCTGTGTACTTGCTGTAATGCCCAGTCTTTTACAAATGATTCCGAAATAAAGGAATGTGTGGCTCCTGAATCTAGTAAAACAATAGCAGTAATACCAGAAATCAAGAACATACCGGTGATCATCGATGTATCCGCATCCACTTCTTCTTTGGTCATGGAGAAAAGGCGTCCCTGTACTTTCTCAGAACTTCCTGGACAATTCTTGGCGAGATGCCCTGGCTTTTGCAACGATAACAGACATTAGAACCTTGCATACATTCCCCGCCATGAGTTTGCCACATTTAGGACAAGGTGGTCTGTCCTGTTCTTTACGTGGAGGGGGACCCTTGCCACGGGGTTCCTCTGGTCGAGCACCTTTGCTATCGGTCTTTTTGCCTTGTCCTGTTCCTTGGCTCTTTGAAAGTACTGTTGCCTTCGTTGTTGCCTGTCTATGTCAATGTCATGTTCATCTTGTTCTGCCATAAGTGCTCTTTCTACTATCTCCCCATGTAGCAACTTTCGACATCGTACATCTCTTTTAATTTCAGAGCGAAGTCCCCGCATGAAGTGTTCGCCCTTACTTGTGTCATCTGTGCAATATATGGTACATATTGGACTCCAGCCTCAAATTGTTGTATGTATTCGTCATTGACATGGTCCTTGCTTCAAATTCAGGAAGTCACTGGCTTTTTGGCTCGTACGTCTTTACTGAAATACTTGTTGTAAAACACAGTTTTGAAAGTTTCCCATGTCAATGGTCCAACCGGTAATGCGACCCTTGCATTCTCCCACCATATTCTTGCATGTTTTGTTAAAAAAGATGGCACAAGTACTTTGTCACATCTTCCATATGAAGGTAGGAGAAGATGGACTCCAATGACTTAATCCACTCTTCTGCTACTGCTGGATCGGTGCTTCCCATGAATTCCGGAGGATTCAAACGTCGAAAACGATCATACGTCTGTTTGAACAGGCACATGTCTGTGTACTATGGCTTGAGCTTGTGCCTGTTCATGAGTAGTCCGTTGCATCTCCAGTAGCTGCTGGATTTGTTCACCATGGACTTTTGCTTGTTGTTGGAGTAATTGAGCGAAGTCATCTATCGGTCGTGGCGCACTGCCCTCACCTTCGACTGCTGGGGCCTTGCCCTTAGATGACTCTCCTTCATGTACTTTACGTTTGGTGGCATCGTCGCTTATCCTACATGTAGGATCACATAGACACATAACTTAGCATAAACTATGGAAAAAGATACTTACTTGCCGAGTTCTCCATGTGGATGAAGTGCAGTGTCTTCCCTGTCGAACCGTGGGCTCTGATACCATAAAAATGTCACACCCTTACTCTATACTTGACATGATTAATGATACATATATCAAAATAAGGTTTGAATGATATAACTATAGTATGAAGTAAATCAAACAAGAGGCATCACTTTGATGGTTTATAAAAATTTTGGCATGATGTCCCTATATTTGTATACCCAAAACTCAAGCAATACTATTCATACACATTTATAAACATATTCTCATATACCAACATACTTTGTATCATCATACATAACATGGAACTTGTTTCAAACCCTCATATAAAATTTACTACAATACATATGCGGAAGCTATACAATAAGAAGCCCGGTTCTTGTCGAGGTGACACACGTCACAAGCATCCATTGGCGAACCGGCATCCTAGTCTCTTCACTACCTGATCCTGTAATACATGAGCTACGTGAGTTTATAAAACTCAATAAGTTGGCACTTATACGTATCAATATGCATCGAAGGAACATACATATCAAGTCGTGATCAACAATGAATTTAAAAACATGTCATATAGTATATTCATGTTCATTTTGTACTTGAGCCTCATTAGTTGACCTGTACTACTGTGCTTGCTTTATTATATAGCTACTACTGTGTTGGACGTCAGGGAGCAACCTTTGGCAACCCCACGCCCCATGAACATATATTGGCCAATAGCTTTGGTGGACTTAAAACCACCCATGATGTCAACAAGCTCTATATCATGTAAAATCATCCTTTTCTTTCATGTTCATGTTCTTGTTCATGACATAGCACCCATCATCAATATTCATGAGTTCCTTACATATTTAATACATAACAATGGAATATGGTGCTATGTTTTCATCAATAAAATACTAACAATGTACATATATCAATCAATGAGAATCATTTGAAATTCATAATATTACTCATGTATTACTTCAAGAACATGCCAACTTACGTCCAAGCTTAAGTACACTGGTTTAAGATGGTTTTCTCGCTCCTATACTGTCAAATACATCAATAAACCCATCACTATGTATATAGGTGAAAATCACTCCTCTACATGTAGAACAACTAAAAGAGAAGAAAACTTACACCTATATGATGTTCTTGTGATGGCGAATAAACTTCTAACCTCAAAACTTTGAAAGGAATGAAGAAATAAGCTTTGGAGGAAGATTTCTGTAGGTTTCTCTCGAGTTTCTTGCTGGTATAAAAGTGGAGAGCTGATAAAATGGCTTAGAAAGTCGAAACCTATCCATATATATATAAGGCGGCGCTCGGGCGGTCATAAATTACCGCTCGAGCGCGGCACTTTCTGTCCAGAACAAAAAATCCAGAACCATTGGCGCTCGGGCGGTAATTTATTACCGCTCGGGCGCCACCTGTAATAGACGAGCCCGGTGTACGGTACGGTTTAAGCTTTTCTTGTTATTTGGGTTATGTGATTAGATGTTTAGAGTTGTGTTTTGGGCCATAGTACTATTGGTTGTTATGTTCTTGAGGTGTTAGTTGTTGTTGGTTGTTCGTTTCAGAGTTTCGGATCGATTTTAGTTGGTTGAGTTTTGATCATTGCCGTGACTAGAGTGCACCTGCGCTCTTAGAGGAGTGCCCCCGCGGTGTACTATTCATGATTTTGGAGTTGGGAAGCCATAGCAGGACCGCACCCGCGGTGATGACCGCACCCGCGGTGGTTGCAGCGCCGCACCCGCGGTCCGAGTGTTCCAGAATTTTGTGTTGTGCCGTGAGCTAGGCACACCTGTGGAGCTTGTGGCAGCGCACCCGCGGTCAAGGTGTGGGCGAGATTTTAAGTTACTTTTTGGGAGTGGTTGGCCATACTTTCCCTTATCTCTTCTTTTCAAACTCGATTTTCTCTCCATTTCTTAGGGTTTTCTTCCATCTTCTTCACTTCCTATCTTCGATTCAAGCATTTAGTTTGCGTTTCGACTTGAGATCGTGGTTCTCCTTGGTGCTAGGAAGCTAAGGTAAGCCTTTGGTGCGATTCGTTTAAGGTTTTGAGTTAAGAGTTGACTTGGGTTTGTTGTTCTTGTGGATTTATGGATTATTTGAAAGCGGACCGGTTACGGAGGCCGGAAACGCAACGGAAGCGAAAATATAAATTTTTGAACAAAATTTTCGGCCCCCTTAATAAATTTGTGCAATATTTACAAAATCAAATTAAAACCATTCATAGGATGATTTAGGATTTACCTATCAACCCCTTAGAGTTGATGAATGGCACCAACCAAGTGTAAACACTTTGGCTCTTGTATGGATGAAAGAAATCTACAAGCTCCTTCTTTTCCCTTCAAGAATAAGGCCCACCACTTGGCTATGTAAATCCCTTCTTACTTTGCACTAGAAAAGCAAGAAGATTTTTCAAAGAGAATGATTTTTGCTCTCCAAAATGAGGAACAAAACTTGAAAATATTTTAGAGAAAATTAGAAGAAGATTTCGGCCAAGTGAGTTCCAAGTGAGAGTGGGAGACTAGCCTAGGTAGTTGTGAAAGTTGTCTCTCAAAAGTTGCATGTCTTTGGAATTTTTTTATTAAAAAGTAATCAACAACCTTTCACCTCCCAAGCATGCAAACCCTAGCATGTCTCACATATATTATATGGTTTTTAACACATTAAAAACCATAGACTAAATTTTATTATCTCAAACACATTTGAGATTAATTAAATATTACTTGATTTTACTCAAGTCCCACTAGTTAAATAATTATTTAAATTAAGCTCTACTAGACTTAATATTATTTAATTAATCCAACACTTGAATTAATTTAATTATTTAGACTCTACTAGGTCCACTAGTGTTTAATTAATTCAACACTTGAATTAATTTAATTTAGTCTCCAATAATGTTCATGAAAATCACAATTTTCAACTACATTATTTACTCGGCCAAATTTTAATCTTAGGAACACTTCCATAAATTAAAATTTGTATTTCTCTCTTAGAAGTCATACTTCTATTTTTCTTAACGCTTATAAACACATTTATAAGCCGTTCAACACATTGAACTATTTTACTTCTCTTCGGGATTTACTAAGCAAGTACTTGTGTGGCCCTCAATGGTTCATTGATACAACTAGCCGTGGGTTCACATCTCAATGTGATTCGGACTAAACATGTCCTTATACGAGCATACCCCAATTGCTCCATTCTTACTTATCAACTCCTTGATAGTAAGAACGTCAGAACTCAAGTCTGATAGTACCCAACCAATCACGTTAAACGCCTAGCAGCATCGCTTACGTGATTCCCTAGGTATCACATGATAGTGCCTGCAAGAACCATTCAATTATGGTTAGCGTACAGTACGGTCCCTTCAACTCATATATCCCGACCGATTCGACAACTATTGGTCTATCGAGAGTTGTCAATGAATCGATACTATGTGTCATGTTGTGGTTGCATCGATGGTGTAATCTATGAAACCCCTTTCATAATTACCACCATACTCTGATCAGAGATTTCAACCCACATATACATGAAAAAACACATAGGATATCCATACCCGTAGGTAAGCGGTGAATCCCCGACTACAATGCATCGACTCCTATATGTTTCGCCGTAACACCCAACCTTGCCACCTAATGACCCCATAAGAGTCGGTAAACAAGTCAAAGTGAAACGCTAGCACATAGAGTCTCAATGTTGTCCCGGGTCATAAGGACTAATTCTGTACAACCATAAACCAGGACTTTTCCACTCGATAAGTGAGAACCACTTGGAAAGTCCTTTTATGGAGGGTTGTTCAGTGCACTCTACAAGGAGCACCTATCTGCATGTTCGGACATCACAATGTCCCCTACCAATGAAACATGGTACTCACATCGCAGATACTAGTCTCTAACTCGAGCGGCCTTTATCCTTCTTAGTGGCGGCTGAATCGACTAGGAACGGTTTAGAATATACAGTATTCCAAATATGAGTTTCATGATACTCATCATATGAGCATCTCATATTCTTTCTACTATTTGTATATTCAAGGACTTTATCTATGCAACTAGCATGGGTATAAAGATAAAGATGCGCCAAATTAATAAATTGAAATATTATTAAAATAAAGATCGTTTATACAAAGAGTTTCATTGTGAACAGTCGGCCAACACTTGGCTCGACGTGCACCTACTCTAACAGTCACGTCCGACGACGGTGGCTGAGATCCGTAGTTTTCTAGGTCTGGCAGGGTATTATCGTCGCTTCATCGTGAATTTCTCTCAGATAGCCAGACCATTGACGCAACTTACTCGGAGGGATGTTCCATTTGAGTGGTCATCCGAGTGCGAAGATAGTTTCAGAGAGCTTCGTCGACTTCTGACTTCCGCACCTGTTTTGGCGTTACCGTCAGGATATGATGGTTTCAGTGTTTACACCGATGCCTCAACTCAAGGCTTAGGGTGTGTGTTGACGCAAAATGGTCATGTGATTGCTTATGCTTCCAGACAGCTGAAATCTCACGAGGAGAAGTATCCCACTCATGATCTGGAATTGGCAGCTATTGTGTTTGCGCTGAAGATTTGGCGTCATTATTTGTACGGTGTTCAGTTTGAAATCTTTACTGATCATAAGAGTCTGAAATATCTGTTCACTCAGGCTGAGTTGAACATGAAGCAACGTCGTTGGATGGATTTGCTGAAGGATTATGATTGCGAGATCAAGTACCATCCAGGTTCTGCGAATCTCACAGCTGATGCGCTTAGTCGCAAGGTGAGAGCCTCTGCACTTCAGACTTGTGCTATGACTAGTGCCATCCAGGATAGTTGCTCGTTGGGGTTTAACTTCAAGCATCGGAAAGGTATGGAGAGCATTCGTGTTGCTACCATTTTATCTGAGCCCAATTTGTTCACTCGGATTCGAGAAGCTCAGATGTCTGATCTCAAGACTCAGAGATTAGCTCGGTTAGTTGGTGGTGATAGCAATTTCCATTATCAGTCCAATGGTCTTCTGTGCTTATCTAATCGGGTTGTAGTACCAGAGGATGACACTTTGAGGGACGAGATATTGTCTCAGGCGCATCGAAGCAAGTTAAGTGTTCATCCAGGAAGCAACAAGATGTATAGAGACTTGAGGATGCGGTTTTGGTGGAAAGGGATGAAGCGCAGCGTGTATCAGTTTGTCTCCAAGTGTCTAGTTTGCCAGCAGGTTAAGGCAGAGCACCGTCGACCGGGAGGATTGTTGTTGAACTTACCTATTCCAGAATGGAAGTGGGAGCATATTACGATGGATTTCATTACTCACTTGCCATTATCTTCGAGGAACAGCGATGCTATCTGGGTAGTGGTGGATCGACTCACCAAGTCTGCTCATTTTCTGCCGTATAATCGTGATTTCACTTTCGATCGTATGGCTCGATTGTACATTCAGGAGATTGTACGTTTGCATGGAGTGCCTGTCAGTATTGTTAGTGACAGAGATCCTCGTTTTACCTCACGGTTTTGGGGTAGTTTCCAGTCAGCTTTGGGTACTACACTGAGTCTGAGTACTGCTTATCATCCGGAGACTGACGGTCAATCAGAGAGGACTATCCGTACGCTTGAGGATATGTTGCGAGCCTGTGTTATGGATTTCGGACCCGCTTGGCAGGATCATTTGCCTTTGATTGAGTTCGCGTACAACAACAGCTATCATCGTAGTATTGGTTTGGCACCATTTGAGGCGTTGTACGGGCGACGTTGTCGTACTCCATTATTCTGGGATGAAGTCGGGGAACGACAGGTAGAGGGACCGGAGTTAGTCCAGCAGGCTATAGATAAGGTTGCAGTAATCAAGAAGCGGATTAAGACTGCTCAGGATCGACAGGCTAGTTATGCGAACACAAAGCGTCGACCTCTTCATTTTCAGCCAGGTGAGAAGGTGTTTCTCCGAGTTTCGCCTTTTCGCAGGATTTTGAGATTTGGTCTCAAGGGTAAGCTGTCTCCGAGATTTATTGGTCCATTCGAGATACTGGAATGTGTGGGAGATTTAGCTTACAGACTTGCGTTGCCGCCGTACCTATCAAGTATTCATGATGTGTTCCACGTATCCTTGTTGAGACGTTATGTAGCAGATGAGTCGCACATCTTACATCCATCTGAAGTTCAACTTGATACGGATTTGTCTTACGTGGAGCGACCAGTTCAGATTCTAGATCGCAAAGATAAGGTGTTGCGGAATAAGATCATTCCTCTTGTCTTAGTGCAGTGGCAGCGTCGAGGCACTGAAGAAGCCACTTGGGAGTTAGAGAGTCGTATGCGTTCGGAGCATCCAGAGCTCTTTTGAGTTGTGCTTTGTATAAGTTTGTGTTTTCAGTTGTAATCATAGTATCAGTTGTATTCAACAACAATTGAGATGTATTAATGATGTTGTTATTTCGTTTTGTTCATTCTCTAAGCCTGATTTCGAGGACGAAATCTTTTAAGGGGGGGAGAATGTAGTAGCCCGAATTCCAAATTGGGTAATTAACGGAGTAATGGTGATTAAGAAGGTTTAAGGTGTAATTTTGGCTATGGTCATGATCGGACGGACCGAAGAGGGTTCGGAAGCACCGAAGAGTTCGGACGATCCGAAGTGTAGTTCGGTGAATCCGATCATAGGTGTCAAGTGTTGATCGACACGTCATTTTCCATGCATGTTCGGACGGTCCGAAGTGTATGATCGGAGGATCCGATCATGAGCTGTCAAGAGCCAATGGACACGTAGCGTTCGGACGTTCCGAAGTGTTGTTCGGAGGATCCGAACATGGCCTATAAATAGTGCTCGGATTTCTCATTTGTGACTTGCCAATTCATGATTTTGCCTCATAGTTGAGAGGATTTGGAAGGTTTCTAGGGTTAGTTGTTGGTCGAGCGATAGCCAAGAGCTGCCAGGAGTAGTAGCGTAGCGGCGCCTGAGTTTCAAGGCAATCGACATCAAAGGGCTGTCGACGGACGAAGGTAAACCCTAAACCTTTGGTAGTACTAGGGAGTACTGGTTTTGCTAGTCGAGCATGGTAGTATTGATTGAGTATGCTTTTGATGCGTAGGCTTGTGCTAGACCTGATTAGCGGTGTTGCGTAAGGCTAGGCTTGCTGTGATAGAGGTACGAAAGTACTATCCGAGATATCCTGGTTGAGTATACATTCATATATGTGTTGCATGAGTATTTGCTGCATTGTTATATGTCATATGATGCATGCTATTATGTCACGAGTTATGATGCATATTGCATATCATGTTGAGCCGTATCTCTTTCGAGATAGCCTTTACTGTTGAGCTGTATCTCTTTCGAGATAAGCTATATCTTGGGGCCGCTCAGCCCTGTCTTGTGGACGCATGGACACCGAGAGTACACAGTGGCCGACGGGTCGGGAGGGCTTCGGTGGTCCGGGACATTTTAGGTCCACGTCTGTCTTGTAGTGGATGCAGTGACCCAGAGGTTGGACCGCGCGGCACTATCCACTTGGCGCCTCTAGACTGAGCATTTTGAGATCCTTTGTGATTCCTGTTTCTTGACTACCCTGGTATCATATCATAGCATGTGCATTTCATATAGGTTTGTATACTCATACTTTTGTACTGGGCGTTCTTATCGCTCACGTCCTCGGTTTTGTTTATTCTTGGACACCCCATTCCCACGGGGCAGGCCTCAGGTTGGATGGCTCAGGAGGAGCAGGAGGAGGACGTTGAGTAGCTGGTTGGTTTAGTTTTCAGTGTTTTCCATTTGATTCGATATGGTTGTACTGGATATTTCATTTTGAGTTAGTCTAGACTTCGTTTTCGATTGGGTTGTATAACTATTGTTGTTGGCCATATTTCCGCTGTTATCTCTGATTATAATTAATTAGGTTAATTGCATGCTTAGTTTTTGATTAGTAGGTGATTCTGGAACGGGTCACTACATTAGCACACTTGATAACATCTTCCCAAGACTTATCAAATTCATTAGGTGTTGTAGAATTTTGAATGACGTTCTTTATGCTTTGATAGTATTCACGAAAAGGCACATGATTTAATTTATCTGAAAATTTGTTCAGTGTGTGCCACAAACAATATCGATGTACTACTTGTGGGAAAACTTGTGCAATGGCCTTTATCATAGCAGGATCTTGGTCAGTAAAAATCACGTTTGGTGCATCAGTAGGTATGTCTTCTATGAACTTGTTAAATATATAGTTAATAAAAAAATTATAAAAGCTTATTTTAATAAATCATATCCTCAATATCTTAATAATTTTTTTCTTAGTCTTTATTTATACTTTTGACTTTTTAAATTATCATATCTCTCTTATCATAAAAATTTATAATAAAAAATAATTTTTAAAGTTTGAAATTTAATATAATATCTAATTTTTTCACAAAATAATTATTTTAATACCAATTTTTATATATGTAGAATCGCTTGCTAAAAGCCAGAGGGAATAATAGAATCCCAATTTTTGACAACTAATAAATAAATAAATCACAAACCTAAATTTGCTGAGATTGTTTCTCTAATTCCTTCGTTTCCAACTATATATGATTCACTGCGGCGTATTATTCCCCTTCTCAATTTTCAAGTTCACAAATCTGCTCTGGGGTTCGAATTCATCGAACAAGACTTTTTTTCCACATTGAGTTATTTTTGGGAGTTTACTGGATTTTAATTGTATCTGTTTACACCAAAGATGAAGCAAAGGCAATCGGCGAAATTAAATATTCAACAGGAATCGCAGCTTCTGCATCAGAACGATCACATATCGGCGTTTAACATAACGAAGCTGTTGGATCCCGATGCTTCTTGGGATAAGGTTTCATAATCTCTTCTTTTTCTTTCATATCTATTTATTGTTGTTGTTGTTTTCCTAGGCTTTATTGCGTACATTTTGTCAAACCCTGAACGGAAAAAAGTTACTTTTTGCCGTGATTCTTGATTTTTTTTTTCGGATAATTGTTGATATTTTAAGGTGAGAAATCCAGAAGACATGGATGATAAATTTTGTTGATCATGCTATTTAGAATTACATGTATTTACTCAAAGGAGGTACCTAGATTGAGATCGGTGATGGTACCTCGAAAATTTCTTGATCTGGATATTGAAGAATTAATTAGCACTTACTGCAAAACATGGTTTAACAAAATGTTACTATGTTGGCTAGGATGTGTGAGGTTGATTGTTGTGTTTAAGGTATTTAGGGAACTATAGTAATTAGTACAGAATAGTTTACTTCTTGAGTTCTTGGAAGAAAAATATCTATGTATTTCTTAAATTTAGAGTGACATTTTTTTTGGACTAGAATGGATTTGTTTTCTACATTGTTACAAAATGCACTTTACAGTAGAAAGGGAGAGGGAAACTTCAAACAGTGGAGGCGTTTTTCATCAATTTTTTGGCTTTTATAAACACACACAGTGAGAAATTACTGCATATTTCACATGTTGGAAATAATGAAGGCTGAGTATTCAAAGGTTATTGTGGGTTATACTGGTGACATTTGCATTGAAATTATGTTTCTGGAATAAACCGATAGCTTGAATATCCATATAATATTTATAAACAACTTTGACTGAGAAATTTAATATATTCCTATGTCCTTGAGGTGTTACCATCTAATTCAAAGTAACGTTATTAATTATCTGTCACAGGATCAACTGGCTGATGTTTTACATTGGATTAGACAAGCATTAGCCCTCATATTTGGATTGCTATGCGGTGCGATTCCCTTAGTTGGGGGCATCTGGTTTCTCCTGTAAGTTACTGCTCTTTAGCATTCTTTTTTTATTATTATTATAGTTGCTACTTTTGAATGCATGAAGCTTTTTTAGATTAAAAGTGTGGTGGATACATTTATGTTTTTGGAAGTGTGAAGCTCTTGTCATGTTAGACATATAATTATTGGCAGATGGTAATCTAATAAATTTATTGCACTTGTTTAACTTTGTGACAATTCCCATATTATTATTCTTTAGTCAATATTCTATTTCAGCGTTTCTTTAATACATGTTTCCGAGATGATTCTAATATGGGATCGAGACAAATTTACATTGTGGTACCGTTGCCTTGCGTCTGTTTATACTTGGGCTAACTTCTAAAAAAATGTAAAACAGTTGATCATATTGCCAACTAACTATAAATAACCTACAGAAAATTATTGACTCAACTACCTACATTTTTAATCATGATACAAGTAATATTTTATCATTGGCTAAGCCGCAAAGAACCCCAAAAAATAGAGTATAAAGACGCTACAGCCAAAAGGTGAAGAAAGGGGAATGGAACTTGCATGGTAGAAGCAGTGAAGAAAGCCCAAGATTGGGGAAAGAAGATGGTGATAATCGTGCCACTCAGAAGAAGACATCAAAACATAAATATAAAAATGGTGTCAGAAAGCTAGTTTACAACTCAATACTTGAGATTTCCAAGAAATCAAGTTGAGATGGAATGTTGATTGGACTCGTTGTATTCCCCTGAGTTCATTTTCATCTATAGTTATTTCAAATACATCTTTCCTAGAGGACATTAATGTAGGCTCTGGATATTTACTTCTAGTGACAAAAATAGAGGTCTCTTGAGTTATCTGTCAAAAATCATAAAACCATTCATGTTCTAATTGTGAAACATCAACGGTATAAAGCACCATACTTGTTTAATTAGAAGACTAAATATCAAAGTAATAAGATAAAATAAATCTGAGTTCCACTACATCATGCGTCAAATCTAGTCGACTTCCTTCTTACGTGTGTTGCTGCTTAAAATATTGTTTAATTGATATGTACCCTCTCACAGAGCATCCTGCATGGACACCTTTTTCTTTATTTATTTCCATCGTCATTGCCTACACGACAGTGGTCCTGCAAAAAGCAATAACATGACAAGACACTTCATAAAATCCCATGATAACAGTATCATAGCATAATGATTGAGCAGTGATTAAATTGTGTGTCTGGGACACTGAGTTCGTGCAAAGCCTTGCATAAATGAAACTGCTGTTGTTTAAGCATTTCTTTAGATGAGGACTTGGATGCTGAGTGTCAACTAGTAATTTGAGTTGTAGAATAATGAAATTTTAATGGTTTTATAATCATTTTGGGGACTCAACTATCTTGGACTATGGGAGTCCTCCACAGTATGCTACTTTTAAGATACCAATGCAATTAGTTACTATGGTCAAGGTTATATACTCCCAAAGTATTTTGCCAGGACTAACTCTACGTTAATGACTTGTTTTCATTCCATGTCTCTTTTGAAACAAAGAAAGTTGCCTGAGTTATTTATGCTGCTATTTTGATATCCAGGTTTGTGGCGTTATCCACTGGGATCATCTATGCATATTATGCTATTGTACTGAAAATTGACGAAGAGGAATTTGGCGGCCATGGAGCCCTTCTTCAGGAAGGGCTCTTTGCTTCCGTATCTCTGTTTCTGGTAGGTTTAGCATTTTCCTCATTACAAATGCTCATACTTAGATATGTTTAGTTCATACTTTGTCACAATCTAATCTTCTGATTATATCACAGCTAGCATGGATTTTAGTATACAGTTTGGCACACTTTTGATTGACTCTATTCATCCAAGACATGGATCGTAGCTCTGCTCTCGCTTCCACAAGATAGTAATAGGTCGATTAAAAGTTCATGTTGAACCACCATTTCATCTGAATAAACATATGCTTCATTTATTCTTTAAGGATCGTTATTAGCCTGAAAATGTAGGATAAACTAAGCTTCCATGTTAGTTGAACCTTTTTTTTTTCAATATTTTGGTTTTTTATTCTTGTTGTATCATTATTTTAAATATATATTTTCTAGCTACATTTATTTAATCAGCAGCAATTATCTTGAATGAGACCTATCATTTCCAGCACAATAAAGTAATTATATCTCTCTTGTTTATGGGTAATTATCCTGAATGACACATGCTTTACTTTTTATACGTCATTTTATCTTCACGTGAAGTACGTGTTACCTTTATGTACCTTAATAAAGTAAAATGTAACTCAAACGTGAAAGCATTATCATCTGTAAAATTTGTGAACAGTCACTCATCACAAGCACTTGTGCAGTTGTGTGTCAATTTCTCCTGAAAGAAATCAAAAGAAGAGAAAGAAATCCTAAAATTTAGAAAATTGCCTATAATAGGAGAATGAAAGAGCTATGGAAGACACTGTTGTAGTCGGCGGTGCCAGTAGACGGTTGACAAGCGTCGATGGTGTTGGAAGAGTTGAAAGGCAAGTTTTTTAGGTTTGGAGAGATTACTGGAGCGATGCGAATGAATGCTAGTGGAAAATTTAAAAATATTTAAGCTTTATAAGTGACCATTTTCATATTTCAGCTTCAAATTAGAGTCGGTCTCAACTTAGAGACCTAAATAAAAATTCGGTCTACAATTTGTGACTAGAATAAAAATCAAGCTACAAAAATATATTAAATTATAAGACGTGACGAAAATAAATTTAGCGACCAATATTAATAACAATTCTCTAATTTCGATTAAACATCTCCGTTCTTTTTGTTGTGAGTTATAAAAGGCTTTAACAAATTATCACTTTGATATATTTTTTCTAAACCACAATACCTCGATCACCGAGTAAAGTCAACAAATAACATTTGGAAAAGAATGTGCCTGTGATTTAAACATGCTCGTGCCCATCAATTAACACAGAACTTGAGCTAGAGTGTAAAATATGAATGATTCACTCAGATTTCCACTACATACAGCGACTCAAGAGATCTATGAAACTATAATCTGAAAATTATCTAAGAACTCATCATATGTATATTCCATCATCCAATCATATCAATCAAGTATACTGAAAGCTAATCCTAGTCCTATCAAAGAAATCATCCCATTCATGCTCTGCTGTTTTCCCGAAGGTGTAGTATTTCCAACTCTTTTCTTCATCAAAATCACTGGAATTTCTCCCTTCTTTCATATCTCTCCTCAAACCCTCCACTCTTTGAAGAACTCCTTTCACCGCTAGATCAAATGCATCTTCTACTGTCTCCAATCTCGACTTCGGATCAGCATAAGTAACCTTTGGGATCAGTTTAATCACCTCTTCTCTCATGGATAACACCTTGTTTTTTGGAATTCGAGATAGTAATCTCTCAATACTCACTTTCTTGTTCTTCACATCCTCTTGCGATATGAACACGGAATATTTCTTATAATTCCTAGGCAGATGCCACAGATATTGGACATAGGCTGAGCCCGGATGGAAAAAAACTGGTATACAGCCGGCAAGAATTGAATCAAAAGTTGATCGTCTGGTGAACGAGTCCCCTGGTGGCTGGAGGCAGAAAACGGAGCTTTGAAACAGCTTCATCACATTAGCTGGCTTTACACAATTCTCTTTTGAATCTATACATTCCAGCATCTTGCATTTGCGTTTAGCTGCATTGCATTGTTCCATGATTTCACCTCGGATGGAGCCCTTCATACTAGGACGTGTGCCACCGATAAAGCAAAATAAAGCCTTTTTCTTTTGCTTCCTCAACTTATTTTGCCATTGGAGAACCTGATCATCGTTTGAAGGATGAAAATATGTAGGATATGGTATTGCAAAATCGTTCTTGTTCCACGGACTCGACTCAATTGACAGCATCGTCATGTTTTGTGACTCGGGCAACAACATGAGCTTGTTCCCCCAACCCGAGTCCTCGTCCACTGCCCTTCGAAAATCCCATGTTATGCGCCCTGTAACCAAGAAATGGTCTCTCCCTCCCATTCTGTTCCATTCAGGTTTCTCTTTCAACCATTTGACCAATCCCATGGTATCATAATCCTTAACAGATGTGTTGTAGTGATCCCACAAGTATCTAGCAATATCCAACCCTGGATAATATGGGACAAAGACTCCAGCAGCCTTTGATGAGTCATTTGTTAAGCATTCATATTGCTTCATTCTGTTGTGGAATATAACCTCTAACGCGAATTGGTGTGTAGTATACCAACCGGAGCTCAAGAAAAGCCTCTGAGGGTTCCCGAGTCGTTGCCCAAGTCCTAGGTTGCCGAAATAAGGGCACATGTTAAACCATTTGTTCAATAACTTGCATTGATTTATCAGATCGTCATTGTATCGTGTAGGTAGATCGTGTACATAGATATATCTACCATTGCATGGTTTTGTTTTCCTCCCGTTTTCACCTCTGTCGTCGTCGTCGTCGTCAAATTCTTCCCCTTCTTGTGGTAACTGGGGTTCTAATTCTTTTTGTAGCTCTTCAAGATCTCGAATTTCATAATCTGTTTCTGTGTATGTTGAAACATTCATATCTCTTCCCGAAATGCCACTTGTGTCATTTCTTGATACAATGTTTCTCGGCGAATGATTCAAAGGTATCGTAACATTTTGATCATTAGAAACATTTTTTCTAAGGATGGAACTCGAATCTAAAGATTGGAGATGGTTTTCTTGATCGGGGGATACCAAAGAGAGCCCGGGGAGAGAAGACCAATCAAATTCATAAAGCAAAAAATACCAAAAAACAAACAAAAGAAAGAACACGAACCAAAATTTGTTGCGATGCCTTGCTGAAATGGGATTCTCCATTTTTTCTTCTTGATCCCTTTTCTTGGAGAATCGTCGTCTCATCAAAATATTTCAGGGTTCCTATTATTACAAATCATCAATTATAAAAAATTTAGCTATCGGTAAAATTAAAAAATTTGGTAGTTGATGGAAAGCTAGGTTTATAAGAATGGAATGGTAGATTTAAGTTCAAAAAAATGTTTCATATTTAGGATCCTTAAAGGCGAACAATATGCACATTTTTTTACCACTTTTCGCTTTCATTCTTTTTTGAGTTTTGGTGATAAAAAATTAGTGTTGATTAAATTAGACTAAATTTCGTTACATCATGTGTGTACGTATTGATGTTGTATCTATGTATATATAATTTAGTTTAATTTTGGTGGACGAAAAATATTATAATTTGGGAATAATTGTATCCTAAACTAGGCCAATTTTTACTCAAAATAAACGTGTAAACCAAGAAAATACAGACTATATATATATATATATATATATAGTTTGATTATGAGTTAAAAAAAACGTAACACACGTAAATCACAAATTCCATGCAACAATATGGTACAAACACACACATATCCTAAAATTAAACTTTTACAACTCCCTACGATTCACGAATCATTCATTCTCCATCTCTCAACCATTTTTCATGGCATCATATCCTATGGATCGAATTCCCTTCATTGGTATTTCTTTGATTTGATCGATATAATTCTTCATCACCACAGCTAATCTTCGCTCTGACATGGGGAGGACTCCGACCGACTCCACGCCAGATTCGGAGCTCGGGATCAAAGTCCAATCCCGCCAGACCGACTTTCATCCCAGGTTCCACCCCAAGATCCGCCCTCCACCACCTCTACCTCAGCAGCCTTATCCACCGCTCTTTAAGCACTGGTTCCCATGGCTGGTGCCCTCAATTGTTGTTGTCAACATTGTGTTGTTTGTGATGGCAATGTACATAAATGATTGCCCTGCTAACTCCGATAAGTGCATCGGTGCTGCCAACCTTGGCCGGTTCGCCTTCCAAAGCACCCAAGAAAACCCTTTGCTTGGCCCCTCTGCTGCTACGTATGCCAGCTTTATTTTCTTAGGTTACTTGCGCACGTTTCGATTTTGCAATTGATTATTCACGGGCATTGTTCGGAAACGATTAATTTTTTATCGTTTGGTGAAGGTATTCTTATGAATATGTACACCACAAAAACACAATATTAAGAAACGAATATATATGAGCGTGTGTGTCAACTTATGTTTTCATTTTTATTTCATAGGATCTCACAACCTCAATCTCATTTCCACCCAAAATATGTGTAATTTTTTTTTAAACAATATAAGTAATTTCACCCCTCAAATATTTAAGTTGTTTTCCTTTTCTAAATTAATTAATGGTTCAGCAAGTAAACGAACTCTCGTAACCTATATGGTTTTTGCGGGGAATTCTTGATTTTTGTGATTAAAAATTTGATTTCAGGCTTCAAAAAATGGGAGCATTGGATGTGAAGAAAGTGGTTGAAGAACACCAAGTGTGGAGGCTAGCATCATGCATGTGGTTGCATGCTGGGGTATTTCACGTTCTAGCAAATATGTTGAGTTTGTTGTTTGTTGGCATTCGGCTTGAGCAAGAATTTGGGTTTGGTAACTAATTCTTCTTGCATCATACATTTTCATAACTCACTATATATTATTGTTGGTATATATAATATATGTATATAATGTGAAGATGATATTATATATATTGTTGTATGGTGCATGCAGTGCGAATCGGTGTGTTGTACGTGATATCAGGAATCGGGGGGAGTCTGTTGTCGTCTTTGTTTGTTAGGACAACAATCTCAGTTGGTGCATCTGGAGCATTGTTTGGATTGCTTGGTGCTATGCTTTCTGAACTCCTTATCAATTGGACTATTTACGAGAACAAGGTTATAGGGGTCTCAATTAGCAAATGAGGCATTCTATAAAAGATGCAAGCATAACACGGATTTGAATCATCTGTTGTGTTCAAAATATAGCACTTGCGGCATAAAAACTGCACAACACTTGGTGATGTGTTTTCTACACAGCAGAGGATCCAAATCCGCATAACACTCCGTCCTCTGAAAAACTTGTAATATATTGTTTGCAGTTGGAAGCACTATTAACTCTTCTGCTCATCACGCTGATCAACCTGGCGGTCGGAATCCTCCCTCATGTAGACAACTTCGCTCACTTGGGAGGATTCGTTAGTGGGTTTTTGCTTGGATTTGTGCTTTTGATTCGGCCTCAGTTTGGACGGATCAGCCAAAAGAATGCTGTCTCTAACTATTTTGCATCTAAACCCAAATCCAAGTACAAGATTTATCAGTACATCCTCTTGGTTCTTTCATTGTTGCTACTCATATCTGGGTAAGCATGATCTATCGCGATCTCCTACATACCCAAATATGAAAACGATCGATTTATGCATAAATTTCTACCACGGTGATAGTTGTAAAAATAGTTGAATTTTAAATTATAGGCTATTCTCACCTTACACATATTGTTTATTCTAATTTTCTTGTGCAGGTTTAGTATTGGATTGGTATTGCTTCTTGGAGGGGTTGATGGAAATGAGTATTGTTCTTGGTGTCATTTCTTGAGCTGCGTCCCGACACCATTTTGGAATTGCGAAGCGCGATGTTCGGTTAGTGGTTTGATAAATAACTCAGATTGTTTTCATGAGTTTGATTTCAGCTACATTGCATCTACCATTTTAGATGGATCATTCAACTAAATCCCACGTTGAAAATTATTTTTTTCTGGCTAACTCATTTCACTAATATGCATGCAGTCGAGCCAAGAGGCCAATCAATTGTACCTAACGTGCATGCAGAACCACAGGAGCAAGTTCTACATGCTTGGTAATAACAACACCACCGCACAAATTCAGCAACTCTGTGTAGAACTCTGCCGATGACTTTATAGTTTATTTACACATTATCATTTTCTCGTTAAACCAAGTATAAATACTCGGTTCGATTGGCCCGTCGTCGTTCAACGTTACATTTAAAATTTTGTTAATCAATCATCTTATGAAACGTAAACATATATATGCTGATATACTCTATATATGTGTGTGTGTGATATCACAGTATTTTTTTTAGCCTGCTTTTCATTTTATTCTTTTTTTTTTTGACTTTATAGAGGTTAGTTAAAGTGGTTATGGGTAGTTGCTCTGCAATCAAATTAAAGTAGTCGCGTGTACAAAAAAGGTATCTGATTCAAATCTTTGATTTTGAATAAAGTTATAAAGAAAACTATACAGTAAAAAATTATATATATATATATATATATATATATAAAGTAAATTAATATATGGGTTGCTTAAAGTGGAAGACCAATTCTGGCAACAAGGAAAATTTTAATAGAAGAGAGTGCATGCTCCAAACAAAAAAGGTCCCATTTTTCCACACCCTAGAAATGACATAATTATTAGCTATGTACTCAATTTCAAGCCCCAAAAAAATTATTATCTTTGTTAGTCTAATTAATCTATTTCCGTCATTGACATTTAATTCTAGTTTGTTTTTAGTATTATTTGATTCACACTTTAATATACTTAATAAATATTATAAAATACTTTATATTAGCCCTACATTTCGAGTGTTTCCATTAATATGGAAAAGACTCGCGTGATATAATAATATTAAAAGAATTACTCATATGGTACGTAGACTAAATCTGGTCACATGTACTTGTATGAAACAATATTTTATGTCACCGCTTGGATTGTATATGAAACGATAAGGAATACATAATATAAGGATGAGAAATCAATATATTTTGATAAAATAATAATGTATGACACTAATCATCAGTAAAACTCGAATGAAACATGGAACAAAGCAAGAATGTGTAATATATATCATCCGCACCAGACGGTGACATATGTGGAAAATCATTTATGATGAGATCTCCAATTAAGACAATTATTGGGGGAAATACTGTTCTGAATAAGAGAAGGAAATTGGGAAAAGGAAAAAAATTAATTATTTAGATATAAAAGAGTAAAAAAAATAAAAACTTTATCTTTATTATTATTATTATTATTATTATTATTATTATTATTATTATTAAGACAGGCCACGTTAATTTTTGGGTGAAGACCCCTCCCTCTTTACATTGAATACATCGGTCAAACTTGCTTTAACTTAGTAGGAACATGTCATTGTCTATTTATTCCAAAACAGATACTTTGCTAATTTCTTCAGACATTTGCAACTAATCTGGGGAACAAATTTTGAATGATTTCACCATTCTCTGGAATTTTGGGTTGCAAATTTATTTATTACTTAAACTTTTTTGACAACTGAGCATACATTCTATATATATGACATCATTAGTTCAAGAAAGATATTTAAATTCTGATTTGATTTAGTCACAACAAATACAGATCGAATATCTACATTCAGAAAGATAAACGATGTAAACGTGTCTTGAAGTTCATTCGAAATATTCTCTCAACAAATTATACAGATTTCCCCTACATATTTTTTTTAAAAAAATTAATTATATATTTTGAGATGAGTTCTTATTAGAAGTTTGTTGTGCTGATACTCCAGAAAATTAGGGGGAAAGCACATGCTCTACAATGCATTGATGCACCAAAACAACGCAGTACTGTCCTTGGTGGGCCGTCTGTGTATATTCTTTTACAAATTAATACATGTGCCCGGACTAAATCTAGGATAAATCAAATTTAATTTCTATAAAGGAAACTCATAAATTTTGTGTGTTGGTTATGGTTGTTAAATGGAAAAATTGCCATCCGTTTGCGATTTTAGTGATTTTTTTCCTCATGAATGCTACTTACCGTCAGAATTATCATGGTGGGCCAGTGATATTTGTGATCATGTCAGCACTCTAATAAAAATAAAATAAAATAAAATTACAACAACAAAAAGAAGAAACTGAGATCAGACTAAGATTGAAATTTTGATTTTGTGGTTTAGCGCAAATTATGGAGAAGATGATATTGAACTCTTGATGAATAGGAGACAAGACTTGCATGGGTTCAAGCCTATTGAGGATCGTTCCATCCTACTTGTGGGGTACTGCTCCACATGATTTAGATGGTCCATATTTAGTCATATTTGTGATTTTTAAAAAAATAGTAGATCTCATGTAATTGTGGTTAAATCTAGATCCTGAATCTACACATGAGGACAATGTTCCCACATGTAGGGTGAAATATTCCACCTATTGATGACGCGTAAAACTAACTAGATGACTTGCACACTGAGTGGAGTCCATCGCTAACTGATAAAAGTTGTTATCATACATTCAAGATACGATTGTTAATTTAGCTTGCAATACTGTATCAATTTTTTCAGACATATATTCTATCTGAAACAATTATGAAAAATATTATTTTTTATTATAAAATAGACAGATTTAACTCGTCTCACATATAAAAATTCATGAAAAATAATCTCTTTCTAATAAAGTTAAAAGGTCTTATTAGTCATGTTTAATAGTTGAATGCATATGTGAACAAACGAAACGTTATTCTTTCGCAATGTGAAACTAACGCAATTCCGTAAGAAAAGTTGGCGTATCATTCAAACCAAGGTCTGAATTGAGGACCCACGTGCTCTTTAGTCTTCGGTTGCATGGTAAATATAGGGTAGATATATAAATAAATATAATTAGATTTCATAATAAAAACATATGTCTGTAATTAACTTAAAAGTCCATAACCCGTATACTTGTACCCTCCGCACCACACAAAAATATAGTTGAAAAATTAAAAGAGTAATTTAATAGAACAATGAAAAAAAGAGAATGAGAAACAACAAAGAACAGTAAAAAAAAATATACCTATATATAGGTTCTTGTATCATGCAAGATAATCAAAACGTGACGTTTCAACAGCTAAACATACGTATATAGGTAAAAACTTGTGTGAGACGATCTCACGGGTCGTATTTTGTGAGACAGATCTATTATTTTGGGTCATCTATGAAAAGTATTACTTTTTATTGTAAATATCGGTAGAGTTAACCCGTCTCACAAGTAAAGATTCGTGAGATCGTCTCATAAGAGACATACTCACGTGTATATAGGTTCTTGTTATGGTGTTATAAGTGTCATAGTTAAAAGAATAACCAAAACGTGACATCTGAAAAGTTAATTATTAGGATACGATAAGTGTTACAGTTAGAAGAATAATTAAAACGTGACGTTTGAACCGTTAAACCAGAATAAAATTGAATGAAAGAGTGTGAACGTTCATTATGTTCTAATTTGGCGACGCCATGTTATGTTAATTTTAGTTCCGGCAATTAAGCAAGTGATTGTGGCAAACAAGGATAAAGTGAAAAGTAGTTGGGAATTGTAGAAAACAACTAATACATTAAATATTGTGTATACCCAAAGTTATTGCCTGAATTTATACATAAGTTATTTAAAGTCAATAACGAGGATAATGTATTCCTACCATGAATTTTGGACATTTTGTTTTGGGTTAATTAAAAAAAATATGGTAATTTGTATACTTTAACGAGAGAGTGTGTTTTCGATGTCGAAATCCTTCATGATTGACTTTATAATTTTATTATATAGTTTTAGAAAATTTTAAAATATAGCTTTTTGAAAATTCCGAATTAGAGAAGCCTCGAGCTCGGAAAGAAAAGAGAATCTTAGCTATCTATCTATATGCATTGATTGATACAAAAGTAAATCTAATAATAATTTATGGAAACCTATTAAATTGGTAATTTAGTTGACATTAATTTCTCATGATATTTATATTTCAAATTCAAGATTCTATACATTAATTCAGGACTTGGCTTGTGCTTGAATTATTTCAGGGGGTTTTCTTAATTCTTATCTTCTACTATGTTTGTCGTGCTATGTTAATAGAGTAGATTTTTTGTGATACAGTCTCATTAATCTTTATATGTGAGACGGGTCAACACTATCGATATTCACAATAAAAAGTAATAATCTTAGCATAAAAGATAATAATTTTTCGTGGATGACTCAAATATGAGATCTGTCTCACAAAATACGACTCGTGAGACCGTCTAATACAAGTTTTTGCTCTATTAATATTGGTGAATTCTAGCTGACTAATATTACTCGGTATTTTGTACGAAAAAATGTAATTTTAGATAAGTAATTTGGTTCATTTCGGGTTTTCGTCTTCTTACTCGACAATGTTTGTTTCTCATATAAAATTTGGATTTCTTTTTGTTTTTTGGAATTGTTTTCTCTCGAAAGTAATAAATCTATCAATTATTGCTTATTTGACATTGTTATTTTTCTACATGACTCATATATATAACAAGAATAAAACATATATTATGCACATTAAAATTTATCTGAGCCAAAACAATGAGAAAAAACTAGCTATTTTCCTCACATTTTGGAAATATTTGGCGTCAATTTCCCCTTTGTTTTTGCTTATATTTATTTTAATGTGTGTAATGTATGTTTATTCTCGATATATGAGCTATGTAGGAGAACATTAGTGTCAAATAAACAATATTCGACGGTTTAGGGACTTTTGATTAAAAAAATGTATATCAAAACAAAAAAAATTCAAATTTGAAAGGAATATTTTATTTTTAAATATTCCTTAATAAATTACTTTCTTGTTGATAATATTGATATATTTAAAAATGAATTTTTGTCTTTCTAAACTAAGTAGATTTTCCTCGATTATTTGTTCTTACTCGATAATATTGTCATAATATTATTGATGATGATGTTAAGTTCTCTAGATATTTTATTATTATTCAAAAGAATTTTTTTCCCTATTGAAATTCGTTTTTTTCTAATTGTGTAGGACTCTACACAACGAATCAAATCCAGAGAAAATGTGAAATAAATAAGAGAAAATGACATAGATAGAGTTGTGCATAACTTTCGTTGTTGATTGTCTAGACGTACAGAAAAACAGAGAAGTAATATTTTCGTGATTAGCTCACACTGGTTTTGATGTGTTGCCATAAAGTGTTGAACACACTCGCCGACAATACTCACGCAGAGTGTTGGTCGAAAAGCTCTGCGTGACTCTGGGTTTTCAGCAATACAATCAGTGGATAAGTCGTTTTGTAAGGAAGATTGTTTTCCATAGTTTCACTAGTATTAGTTTTGTAAACTATTTACAATTTTCTAGTGAATATTCTTAAAACTTTATTTTGTGGTTAACTAATTTATTTCGCTGTATGTTGTGGATAGATGTTACAACACTTGCACACAACACCTAGAATCTGATACACACAATCTAATTAATTTACTTATTTTTTTGTTAAATAAATCAAATTTCAAAATTATTGGATGAAAATCGAATATTGACAAATTACAAAACTAAAACCCAAAACATATCAATTTATAAAACTAAAATTATAATTTTTTTCTATTTTATAGTGCCCGCCTAAACGTCCCACGATATTGCTACTTCCTAGAAAAATAGCTGAATTTATATAATACTTCAGTTTCAAAGCGATTCATTTATTTTTTTTCTCATGATAATTAGGAATATACAACTTGTCTAGACATTGAAGTGGGGTGATATTTCATTTGAAAACCATGCTGAAATTATAAGTCCCCTAGGCAGCAAACTTTGAGTTGAAGCAAAGTTAAATTTAATGTCAACATAAAAGTTTATTTGTACGACCAATGAGCGTTAATTTAAGTTACAGTCAAATCCATGCATATCACGAAATTTAATTCTTCAATTTGAAATTAGAGTTTGTATTAAATAGTCAAAGTCAAATTTATGTATATCAATAAGAAAAAAAAAAGGAAATGGAGAGTGGTGAAAGGGAATGGAACGAGGGAAAATGCACGGCAAAGAAACAAGAAAAACAAGATAAAATATGAAGTGACGGGACAGGCCGGGGCAGTTGCCTTTTTTAATATATATTTTTTTTTCAATTTTTCAGTATATTTGTATATTTTTACATAAAATATATATTAAAGATAATATGATTTTGCATCCACCTAATTTTTTAAAATTTTATAGCTTAATTTCTAGTGATTTTCAGGCTGCGATATGAATGTGAGACATATCATATATATATCGCACATTTATTATGTTAGCATCGATGATATGCGATGATGTGACACTCAGCTATTGAAAGTATAATTTTTCTATGTTTCATCGTATCCATTATGTGAGTGTCACATCATCGATGTTCACATAAGTGTTCACAGTGAGTGTGCAATATATTAGATTTATATTATATATACTGGATTTCTTATTTCCACTTCTAGCATTAATATTATTTACAATAATATTCCATCTAAATAGATTCCATATATACTGTTCCATGGCTACATATTATTCAAGGTTAGGTTAAAAAAAAAAATCCGTGATTTAAATCTATTAAAAAACCATATAAATAATATTACTTTAGAGGATAGATGTCAACTGTTTTCTCTGTTATTTTTTTGTACCATATTCCTTTGATGTTTCCTATTATTATAATTTGATTAAGATATAATTGACTCGTAATTCGACAAATTTCGGGGTTGACCATGATCAGCTATTAATAACTTAAAATGAAAAATTTGTGTGACACGGTCTCACGGATTGTATTTTTTGAGACTCCGTGAAAAAAATATTATTTTTATGCTAGAAGTATTACTTTTTATTGTGAATATCGGTAGGGTTGATCCGTCTTACAGATAAATATTCGTGAAACCGTCTAACAAGAGACATACTCATAACTTAATCATATACCGATTTTAAATTTTTTTGGATTAATCTAATTTAAGATTGACCATGGTAATGACCAATACTGTGACCATGATAAAAGATTCAACAAAAAAATTATATGTAATATTTAGGAATTGAAAAAATTATAAAGTATTTATATGGTAGCGACCTAATGCGTAGTAACAAAAATATGAAAATAAAAATGAAAATCGGTATTTAAAAAAAAAAAAACTAAGTTTAAAATAGTGAAGACAATAAGTTAAAAGGTAAATGAAATTTCAAGCTGCTTAATGCAGGTTGAAGTTAAAACTAAGATAATATTGTAAAGATAAATAATCTAATATAATAAGAAAAAAAATAAAAAAAAAATGAGAGTTAATATTATGTTTGTTTTGGTTGATAAATAATAATTTTTTTGGATTGACATACTAAATTTGATATAAGATGATAAATTACAATTTTGTCTTTTAATAAATAATAAAATATTAATAATAAAATTTATTGAGAATAATATTATAATTTAAATGTAATAATTTGGTTGGTGTAAGATAAATAACTAATGATTATTTGATTGATATAAGATAAATAACTACTATATGGATAACTAATATACCAAATAAACATGAGATTAAATAAGATAAATTATCATAATACCTTCAACCGATACATTGGAGTATTATTCAAATTATTCATCTCTATTTTCTCACAAATAAAAAACATTATTGACGTCAAGCGTGAGAGAATGCTAGACGTTTGGTATGTTCTCCTGCAATTAGGAGAAAGGAATGAATATATTTAACAATAGACATGACATTTACTTAACGAAAATCAATAAAATACATATATATTGATAAATTTTTATTTTTAGAAGTTTAATTGAGGTACGAGTAAAATCTTCAATTATGACAGTTTAATATATGATGATTTTCTTAGAAACCAAAAAAAAAAGAAGATAAATTGATTTTACATGCACAAAAATGGTACGCACATGGGGGAGTTGAAAATTAGAAGATTTCATTTAATGATGTGACAAGAGCATCTCCAAGACATTCTTTACTTTTTCTACGTAGTAAACTGTGATTCCCTTCGGGTAAAACAACTTCATGCCCCAAGTTTGTGTTTTATATATTAACATACAAATTTCATATGTATATATAGTATGTATATTTTTTAAAAACTTATTTAAACAACGTTGGGGTAATGCCCATTTTCGTCCTTTTCGTTACCCGCTTTTCCCATTTCAGTCCTTCATGATTGTTGACTGATTAATTAATCCTTAATGTTTTTAAAATACGCCCGAATTGGTCCCTGCCGTTGCCCCGACGTTAAGATTAACGTTGACTCGCATCACGTGCTACTCACATGCCGATTTCTTCATTAACTTTGACTCATATCACGTTGACTCCTTCACCTTTTACTCCCCAACTGTACAAGAACCCTAATCCCCAAACTAGACGTATGAAGTAAAGGGAAAGGCGAACACGAAGAAAGGGAAGGGTGAACTCGAAGAAACACCCCCGAGTTGGTTTTTGAAATTACTGTTTGGTAATGGCTAAAAGAAGTATAATGTCTCTTGAATTCACCCCGAATTATGGTAATGTTTCTCTTATTCTGTTCGACTACCGTTGACAGATAAAATTTTTGAGATTTATCACATTTACTTATGTTTGCTCTTGTGCATTTTAGGCTGGATGCGAGAACCCACTCTTGTTACAATTAAGTTGTACTACAATGGTTCTATGGACAGCAAGCGCAAGAGGAAAACGTACAACGGTGGTAATACTGATGTAGTGCCCAAATTCAGTACACGTATAACCCATGCATTCATTTAATTATTAAATCATTTAATTAGTTTAAATGAGTTTTATCCATGCATAATTTATGAAAGCTCATTATTTTAAATTATTCATGTCTATGTTGATGCACGTTAAAACGTTTGTCGAGTTTCATGTTTCAGGCGATTATTCGAAGCAGGATTGAGGAACAGACCCGGTGACGATTTTGGCAATTTAAAACGTGGTATTCTATTTTAAGTTGAGTTGGGGGCATTTTAAATAATTTATGGAGTTTTAGCATTTTTAAGCCTAAATTATTTATTTGGTAATTTTAAGACTTTAAAACTTTTAAAAGTTTAGCAAGTGTGCACTTTAATTTAATTAGGGGACCTTATTTAAAGATGAGTGGGAATAGTATTTTTAATTGAATTGTTATTTGAGTCAACCTTTTTATTAGCACCTTGGTTAGTAAGGTTAATTATTAATTAGCAAAAGTTAGTCTCATAATATTTTAAAACACACGCTACACACACAAATTACACACGTTTACACACACCTGTAGCGCTCAAAACACACACACAAGTCTCAATTCAAGTTTTATTATTTTGAGAGAAAGAAAAACTAGGGTTCTATACTCTTATAGCAGCCGCCCCTCCCCTAGGCTTTTCCAGCAAGATTTCGGTGAATTTGATTGCAAGAAAACGGTGCCACGTTCGTCACCGATCTAGCCTCGCTCCATCTCCGCTTCGGTGTCGTCGCTACGGTATTTTAAATATCAAAAAGGCACGTATATTCTGTTCTTGCTGTGTCGATCAAGTCATATATCGAATTGCGTTGTTTTTATGCGTAAAAGTTATGTATGATGATAGTAGTTTGAGCGGATCATGGATCGGATCAATCTCGAAGGAAAATTTTTAGATCTAAAACTCGTTTTTACTGTTCATGTCAAAACTGCGATTTTTCTGTTCATATTTTGGGAAAACTTTTGTGAGTAAATTGAAATCAAATCCTAAGTTAGGTACCAGAGAGTTCCGAGAAGAGGTTAAATCTACTTTGAATGTCTCCGTCACATATAAACAAGCTTATTTGGGTCGGAAGAAGGCATTAAAGCTAGTTGATGGCAGCATAGCGGAGCAATTTAGCCAAATAAGAAATTACTGTGCTGAATTGAGAAGGTCCGACGAAGGTGCATCTGTGATTCTGAAACTGACTGATGGAGATGATGCGCCAAGATTTCAGAGGCTGTATGTGTGCTTCTCGGCCTGTAAACAAGGTTTTAAGGAGTCTTGTAGACCTGTGGTTGGAGTGGATGGATGTTTTTTGAAAACCAATATTGGTGGGCAGTTGTTGACAGCAGTTGGCCTAGATCCAAATAACAACATTTTTCCAATTGCTTATGCATTGGTGGAAGGAGAGACAAAGGATAGTTGGATGTGGTTTCTGCAGTTGTTGAATAACGACATTGGCTTTGAGAATGAAGATGGTTGGACCTTCATGTCTGATAAGCAAAAAGGCTTGATTCCTGCCTTTGAGAATTTGTTTCCGAATGCCGAAAACAGATTTTGTGTTAGGCATCTGTACACTAACATGAAAAACGATGGTTTCAGAGGTGTGGGAATTAAAAATGCCCTTTGGGCTGCGGCTAGGGCAACAAGAGTTGAAGAGTTCAAAAGGCGGATGGAAGACTTGAAGAAGATAAATTCTGATGCGTATATCTGGTTGAGCAAAAAACCGGAACAACATTGGTCCAAGGCATACTTCAGCACGATTCCAAAATGTGATGTACTTCTGAACAACATGTGTGAGTGTTTCAACAGCATGATTTTAGATGCAAGAGAAAAACCAATCATTTCAATGTTCGAAACATTAAGAAATTTGTTAATGGTGAGGTTTCAAACGAACAGAGCGAAGGCCCTGAAATGGGTTGGTGTGATGTGTCCAAAAATTAGAGTTGTGTTGGCAAAGAATAGCAAGGAAGCAGCTGCGTTTAGTCCTTTGATGGCTGACGAGACACATTTTCAGATCACAGGATTACACCAGCAGCACTCTGTTGACCTGTGTAAGATGACTTGCAGTTGTAGGAAATGGGATTTGACTGGAATTCCGTGTGCACATGCTGTTTGTGCGATTTGGTGTAAGCAAGAAAACCCCGAGGCTTACGTGCATCGTTTTTACAGTGTATTGAAATACAAGCAGTGTTACTCGCGCTCCATCATGCCCATTAATGGAACAGCCTTGTGGCCTGAATGCCAGTTAACTCCTCCATTACCACCAATGTACAAAGAGAAAGTTGGTAGGCCAGCTAAGTTGAGAAGGCGACAACCTGATGAAGTTCCTGCTTCAAGACAATCAAAGTTGAAACGTGTGAAACGAAACAACAAGTGTCGGACATGTGGTGGGTTTGGACACAATCAAAGGAGTTGCAACATTACTAAAGCAAGTGGTTTAGATAACCCATCACAAGAAAACAATGACATGGACAGCGGTCCCATTCAAACACCGCAAAATTTCTCTGAAATGGATATAGGTGATGTACTGGAGTTACTTTTACGATATTGAAGTTACGTATTTTAATTTTTATCTAAATAATATTGAGCATTTCATAGGTGACATTGAATCTGCACCACAACCATGCACTGAAGCCGAATTTGTTGCGACTGGACAAGGCAACACAACGTCAGATGAAAGCGAAAGATTCATTTCGAATGCAGCTGTTGAACGTGCTGAAGCAGCATTCAATAAAAGGAAAAAATTACAGGTTATAAAACACTTGTTGTGTATTTATGTTTAGTGTAAGTGCAAATAATTAATGTACAATTTTTGGATTTAAATGTTTGTTTTCAGGTAGTACGACAACAAGCAAGTGGCGTAACAATTACTGGCAGCTCTAACAGAATCTCATCAGTTCATGTAAGTGCGAATAGACCTGTTAATATTATTTTTGTGAGTTGGATATGTTTGAGTGTAATTAGTCTTTTTCAAGTCGATAAAGTACTCAACAAACAAACACATGTTATTGTGAAAGGCGGAAGGAACTTCGTAACTGTGTCTAGTTTGAGAGCTTCATTGGATGATCAAAGGAAAAAAGCACCGACAGAATCAAATGTGTCTCGTTCAATTAAAGATGCTGCAAAGGAAAAGGGTACTGGATCTTCCTCAAAATGTTGAAAGCACTGGATCTTCATCAAAATCTTGGATGGTTTTGGAGCTAGTGGTTGATGACATATTATGTTGTTTTGTTGGATTGGGTTGGTTGTGGAAGTAGGCGTTGTGGACAAGTTATTTGTTTTTTGTTGGTTTGTAATGGTTGTGGAAGTAGTTGTATTGGACAAGTTATTTGTTTTTTGTTGGATTGTAATGGTTGTGGAAGTAAATGTTATGGACATGCTATTTGTTTTCTTGTGAATGAAGAAGTCTTGTTTAGTCATTCACTCACTGACATAAATTAGTATGTGTGTGCTGGAGACATATCAGAAATGAAACAAATAATGCTGGAGAAAAAACAGAAGATGGTGCAAAACAATTGCATACACATTGTTGCAAACTCAGTTCCAAACACAAGATGAAGACTCATACACTGCTGGTACTCAAGCCATTGTTGAAGACAGATTGTTGCATTGTTCATTCAAATCCCATAATACATAAAACAAACTTCAGTGTTTACACAAGAGCAAGATAATCGAAAATTAGACAAACACAAGCATCACTAGCTGTGCCTCACTAGCTGCGCCACCACCATAACCAACAACTCTACTTATCTTCATTAAGGTGTAGTGACTGTAGTATTTCTTTTAGCTCTTTCGACAACTCTTCCATTTTAAGTGCATTTTTTCGATTCTCACGTTCTAATTCCATTTGAGCCTCCACTACTTGGGCTATTCTTTCGTAGTCTCTCGGTTTTCCGCTCGAACTTGCGTCACTTGAAATTGAACATTTTGCGTCATCATATTCAGATTTAGAAGTAGCAGCTCCACCCGATTGTTTTTTCATGTACTCATCAAACGATTTCAGTGCCTCTTCTCTACTCCAATAAGATTTGTTAGAAGCTCCGCTGTATTTATTCACCTGAAGTTGAGCCTCCTCCCAATTCTCGTACACGCCGGGTTTTCGTCCGACAAATACAACATATGTTTTCCTCTACATTAAATAAGAAATTTCATAAAGTTAACATGACAATCACGTAAGCAAATTAAAGAGAAATTTACACAATTTAATTTCGAAAATGTTAACATGACAATCACTGTATTAATTTCGAAAATGTTAACATACAGGGCATACATTCATAATCCATTTCAGAATTACATAAAGGTTCGACATTCCCTTTCCTTCCAGCGTTTAGTAATCGAGAAGAAACAACAAAATCATGGAAAATAATTAGAAGCCTTTACCATGGCAGATGTTGTAATGGAATCAACGAATCTGGAATTGCTACATTTTCTTCGAGTTCGACATTCCCTTTCCTACCGGCGTTTGATTTGGGGATTAGGGTTCTTGAACAGGTGGGGGAGTAATTTTCAGAAGAAATACTCGACTTACTGCCTTCATAAAGAAATCGGCATGTGAGTAGCACGTGATGCGAGTCAACATTAATCTTAACGTCGGGGCAACGGCAGGGACCAATTCGGGCGTATTTTAAAAACATTAAGGATTAATTAATCAGTCAACAATCATGAAGGACTGAAATGGGAAAAGCGGGTAACGAAAAGGACGAAAATGGGCATTATCCCAAACAACGTTAGTTAGTTGAGAAGATCAACCGTGAGAACGTATCGTGGTTTTATATTTGTGAAATAAGTCGACTTGATATATGTTTATCGAAAGAATTTACATAAAAAATAATTTATTTTTTTAATTGGGTCGATTTAGAGATCCGTGAATCCCAAGACTGGAATAGAAAAAAACTGCTTATTTTCTTTCATTCAAACAAAGGAGATATTGCTAGAAATGAGTGAACATTAAAAACACGACGACGCAGGAATATGAGGCAAAAACTTGTGTGCGACGGTCTCACGGGTCGTATTTGTGAGACGAATCTCTTATTTGGGTCACCTATGAAAAAGTATTAATTTTGGCAAAAACTTGTGTGAGACTGTCTCACGGGTTGTATTTGTGAGACAAATATCTTATTTGGGTCATCCATGAAAAAATATTATTTTTTATGCTAAAAGTATTACTTTTTATTGTGAATATGAATAGAGTTGACTCATCTCATAGATTAGGATCTATTAGACGAGTCTCACATGATATCCACTCTATATATATTTATGCTAAAAGATTATGTTTAATATATATAAATACTATCATTGAAATTCACAATTTTTCAAAACAAAAATTATGGATTGAATTTATGTTACATAATATTAGACCATTATTACTCTAGGCGTAACATACAATCAGACTAGTAGGTCTCTTACGAGATGTTTTTATTTGTGAGACTGATCAACTTTGATATTATTTATAAGATAATTTGTTTAACATAAAAATTAATTTTTTTATACATGACTCAAATAAAATATATGTATCACAAAATTGACTCATAAAACGATTATTATTGCGAAATCAGATGCTTGTGTGATATTATCTAAGTGGGTTATGTCTAAATAGTTATAAATTTAAGAATCATTGCCACATGTTGCGCCTAAACTTCCGTTGGACGTAAAGACTACCAATATCCATTCCCATTTCTCCTTCAACATCTAATCATTAATTTGTACGGTCCATGTAGATGCTGATCCAGCCTATAAACTTTACTTATTTGTTTATTTTTTAATATAATTTTTAAAAATAAATTAAGACATTCTAAGCCATAACTAACAAAGGTTAAACGTCTTTGGTCAACTAATTATTGTATAATATAGAATAGTTTAATTTCACAACTGGAACCCACTGAAACTGAAATACCATTGGATATGATTTCCACGTACTGTTATTTTCTGGCAAAACAAAAATCAAATTTTGATTGTGAATATAATTTAATATTCACTTATATTATTTTAAATGTTTTTAATGATTTATGTTTAATTAAATATTTAGGTAATATTATTAATTTAAATTGTGTTGTATTACTTGAATAAACATTTTATTTGACAAATTTTGACTGTAGAAATTTACTAAAGAAATGTGGCTGTACAAAAGAGAACAGAAATGATGGTTAAATTACAGTAACTGCCACTGGCACACACTCTTGGTAAATAAATACTCCCCCTTCTCCTCTGGCTCCCTGCCATTCATCTCTCATCCCCGTTTTCTTTTCTCAAACCGTATCTCTCTTCCTTTTCAACTACCGAAACCGCGTTTCTCTGCCATCGACTGAGAGAGGAGATGGCATTGGTCGTCGTGTTCATGGCCTGCATTGTTTCTATGATTTCAGTTATTCCGTCGGAAGCCAGGATCCCCGGCGTTTACGGCGGCGGAGGATGGCAAGGAGCGCACGCCACGTTCTACGGCGGCAGTGATGCCTCCGGGACTATGGGTACGTGACGGCATTAACTTCAAAGCACTTGAAACGAGCATTTGTCACACTTTGTTTCGTTTTACGGCTTATATTTATGTATGTTGTACGTTCTGACTGCGTTTTTGGTGGCAGGTGGGGCTTGTGGGTATGGGAATTTATACAGTCAGGGTTACGGGGTGAACACGGCGGCGCTGAGCACGGCGCTGTTCAACAACGGGTTCAGCTGCGGGGCGTGTTTCGAGCTCAAGTGCGCCAATGAGAAGCAGTGGTGTCACGGGGGAAGCCCGTCCATTTTCGTGACGGCGACGAATTTCTGCCCTCCCAACTATGCTCTGCCCAACGACAATGGCGGGTGGTGCAACCCCCCGAGGACCCATTTCGACCTCGCCATGCCAATGTTCTTGAAGATCGCGGAATATCGCGCCGGAATCGTGCCTGTCAATTATCGCAGGTAAATTAATTTTTATTTTACAATTACGTTATATAAAAGTAAATAATATTAATTTAGGACCTTAAAAACCTAGTAAATGCAGGTGTCACATGATAATGATTTCGAAACAGAATAGATAAATGTACAGTCACCGTTTTAAGATCTGGCCCGAGGTGGAACCAATTCTCTCATCCAATTGTTAATGTTATTTCGTTGTTGGGTGCAGGGTGCCGTGTAGGAAGCAAGGAGGCATCAGATTCACCATCAACGGTCACCGTTACTTCAACCTGATCCTGATCACCAACGTGGCGGGCGCAGGGGACATCGTGAGGGTGAGCGTGAAAGGGACGAGGAGCGGGTGGATGAGCATGAGCCGCAACTGGGGCCAAAACTGGCAATCCAACTCTATTCTGGTTGGTCAGGCACTCTCCTTCAGGGTCACAAGCAGTGACCGCCGCACCTCCACCTCGTGGAACATCGTCCCCGCCCATTGGCAGTTCGGTCAAACCTTCGTGGGAAAGAATTTCAGAGTCTGAATCCCGCCTTGATTGACGCCAATCACCTTTTTTTTTTTGGGTTTTCTCTTTCTTTTAGTTGTGGTATCGGGATTGCGATATAGTGGAGAAAGACTTTTGGACTTTAACCTCTACTCTAGTCTTTATTATTATATAATATATTTTTACGAAAGAATGCTGAAGCGGCTGCAGAAATGTTGTGGCCCGCGATAACTCTTTTTTAATGCAATATTTATATATTTTTGTATTTATTTCTTTTGTTGGTTATTTGTTTGTTTCCCTCCATTAGATTTTGTATTATAAAATATAAACGATGCCACTTTATGTTTGTGATACTTGTTGTTTCCATCATCTTCTTGTTCAAGGAAAGTAAAGATTTATTGTCGAGATATGTTTGGTCTATGCTTACTCGTGCACATTTTTGACATCTCTCGATTAATCTTTTAGTTTTGAATAAAAGATCTCTAACTTATGAGTGTGTTTTATGTGAGATCGTCTCACGGATCTGTGAGACGGATCAATCTTATTTATATTCACAATAAAAAGTAACACTCTTAGCATAAAAAACAATATTTTTTAATGGATAACTCAAATAAGATATACGTCTCACAAATACGACCCGTGATATTGCTCTGACTTATATTAATAAAAGAGAGTTTATCCATGGTAAACATTTTAAGAAAAAAAGTAAAGATTTATACAATAGTCTTTTCTTTTTTTTATAAAGTAAAGATTTATAAAATCTTTTTAACAGTGAATGTCAAAGCTTTCTTTACCAAATTGGCTTATCTTCATCGAATGGTCACCGAGTCACACGACAAAACAACATAAAGTTTTCTCGAGGAAACAACCAAAATGACATCCCTAGAAAAATTAATTGTGAGAATCGGGAAGGAATTTGCATGGGATACTCATTAACATTGGATTCCGATTAGTCGAAAATGTGAAAAGTAGAATATGCTTGTGCGTGAATGTATAGTTGAATTTTGTTTTCCGGCCTCTCGGAGGTATGTTCCTAAGATGAATAAATGCAAATAATTTGGTCTTGTTTTTGGAGAAAGAGAAAATCATTGCGAATGGACTCCCTCTGTGTTTTGTTTTTTAAAATAAAAAACACACAATATAAAAGGTTGTTAATATAAAAGACTCAAAGTTTGATAGTAAGTATATAGTATTGAACAACATGAAAAATCATGTGGCTAATACTGTATTATTGGATGAGGACAGTGTTATTTACACTCCAAAAAGTGTTAGCACCCCCACATTACATAATTAATTTAAAATTAGACAAAATTGTCCTTATAATATTTTTCCTTATATAAAAAATTTGGATTTACCTTAAAAAACTCAGATACAATATTTAATATGTCAAAATGTAAAATTTTAATATTTTAAACAGTTAACGAAACGAAATAGGGCATTTCTAGCTCTAGTTTCGGATGAGCTTCTCCTAGTTATGTCTTGTAATAGAATAGGACTTCACAATATTATTATATATAAATAAAAACATTAAATAACAAAACTATTTTATTTTGATCTTCAGTTTTAACATTATTTATATGTTATTCTATTAGGATCAATTGCTTATTACTAGGCCAAAAGTTATATATGTTAGCAATACGCAACTTTATTTCTATATATTTGTGGTATCACAAATTGCGCATACTTTGATGTTGATAGGTCGGAATGTTAGGCACATGAATCTGAAGAGGGATGTGTCTATCTGTTGATGCTATCTCATATCTCTTAGAGATCAGTTTTATCATTTCTTTACCGTCGACCATGTCTCCAGCAGAGACAATATTACCTGTTTAAAATATGACGTCACTCTTTATGGTTTGTTCATGTAGCCAACCAGATCAAGCGACACAATGTTAGCAACTCGACGCTCCAGAACTTCCTAAGAAGTCACCATCTCAGTACTATTACCACTCATACTTGATTAACCTACATATTTCAAGTTTTAATATGGATATACAAATATTGATCAGTTTTTTCACAATATATATATATATATATAAGCAGAGTTTTTTTACCAAAAATATTAATTTCCCATCAAAATGTCAATTCTAAAAAAAGAAAGATGCATCATGAATATTGAAATATGTGTACTACAAGAAATGATAACTTCAATTATTGGTTGCATTGATTATATCAATTCATTTAGTTCAAATTTGAATTTAATTTATTTTCATATTAATTCAAATATAATTTATGTATTAAATGATTTTTTTTATTTAAATTGAAACTAATAACTATTGAAAACATAAACTATATCAAGCATCATGTCATTGCCATAAGATAACACAATCTAAAATTTTCATATATGATAGTGATTATTAGCCAAAAAAATAATCGAGATGCGTTGTATTTAAAAAAGTTTTTTAAAATTTAGCGAAAAAATAGTTTTTATAATTATTTTATTTTTTTCAATTTAAATGTCTATTAATTTTTCATTAATTTTTAATAATATCATCTCGTGGATCACACGAGTTAAATACTAGTATTGGATAAAATAAGAGTGTTCAGATTTTTTAAATTTATTTACAAAAATATCAAAATCACTTTTGAATAATTAGATTTACTATGAGACCAATTTCCGAACTTGAATCCAA
>NW_027331244.1:0-13371 GCF_022965805.1 Primulina eburnea
TCACTGAAAAAAGCTTGTGGTATAGTTATCATCACTTTATCAGCTATTTTATTTCTGCTTTGCTGCATGACTAATATAATTAAGAAGCATTGACTTGAAAATGTTTTTGTTTTAGCTCAGATTTCTTGTTTCTTTTTTTACCGGGATATGATGCAAAAGGTATGATCCATGAGTCAGATTCTAAAGTTGCAATGAATTGGATAAGTTCTTATCGTGATAGTTTTTACACATCAGCCAAGAATCCATCCAACAGCTCAAACCAGAAGAAGAATAAAGTAGCAAACACTCAAATTGCAGTACCATCTGTGTGTTAAATCCTAATTTATACACTGCTGAATCTTCGATTTTCATTTGCACTTTAAATAAAATTTATTTTTGGTGAACTTTACTGATTCTGAGGTAACTGGTTGGTGCTACACTAGGTACGTTGGCATGATAACATTGGTTTACAAAAGATAGAATTTCTCCCACAAAACTAAGGAATACCGAATATATATCCCAAACTTTCTGCCCCTTCCACACATTCAAAATTATTATCTTCTTTTTCCATCTAAAATCTAGGTCTGATAATGATTCGAATGTACGGAAACTAGATGTCAACCAGCACAAATCGTCGCTGCATAGGTTATACGAGTGACATGCGTGCGAGCAAGACTTGTTACTTAGGCTGCTGCACAATCAGAAAAGCAAGACATTTTCATTGAAATCTGTGGAAACTTTCCCTGAGTTAGCTGTAATCTCAAGTTTCTATCATAAGAAATATGGATAGGCTAATGTGCTAGGAAGCATGGCGGAGCCAAAATATGGCTCTGTCCGAGCTAGAACTTTATACTCTAGAATATTTAATATTTTAAATTGATCTACCTGAACTAATATCATATTATTTCAAAATTATACAAAATTTACGTATATTTTTTTTTAAAAAATGGTTTAGCCCGGGTACATAAGCATGTGCTCCGCCACTGCTAGGAAGGTTATCCACCTACAAGGCTGATGCTTTAGTATTTTGCTTATCTTTGGGGGTTATGCATAATATTGATGTGACACAATGGAAGAAGCAGCTTTCCTTTGGGAGGATAGATCGTCATGAACATCGCCTTTCAAAAGGGGTGCAATTTTATGGGAAAGGAGATGCTACACTAGATATTTTAAGAGAGCTTATAGAAAGCTCAGATTCTAGCTAGGTTTTGAGGTGTTTTTGAATATCACTTATTCTAAAAACTGATCATATTCAACAATTATCTTCAATTATTTTTTATTTACTTTTCTCTCGGATTCACACCCGGCCTTCTAAAAGTATTTTACATCTTTTATATTTTTATTTACAGAAATTTTTTGTATTATTCTTATATAAATTTTCAAGATTCATGTTATAAAGATAAATTATTTTTAATATAAAATATTCAAAAAATAATAATAATTATGTTGATGGTGTTAGTACAAAAATTTAGATAATTAAAATAGACAAGTTTTATATAGGTGAGGATATTGTTGCTATTTAGCTAAAAATTAAACTTGAAAGTAATTTTTCTCCAAACCCTCAAACTTTAACTTGTATTAATTTTGGATTTTTATTTCCAACTGTTGGCACCAATGGAATCCGGATATCTCCCGTTGGTATGATATTGTCTACTTTGGGTTTAACCCTCATGGTTTACTTTTGGAACCACCCAAAAGGCCTCATACCAATGGAGATATCATTACATCTTTATTAACCAATGATCTTTCTCTAGATCTTCCAAAGTGGGACTTTGGTTGCATCCCAACACCAACGATCACTATTTCCTTCTCACCAACTTCATTATAATATCTAAAGAATCACTTCAAATAAATAAAAATAACCTCTTACAAACACTCCTTTACTATTGGTACAATCTCATCTATTAGATTGGAAAAAGATATTACACTATCTACCTCATCCAATGTCTAAATCTCTCGATGTAGCATAGCTAAATACCAATTTATAATTTATATTGCCCCTTCGAGACATTATAGTGACTAATAAAATTAGTCTTTTACATGTGGGTTTTTATCATAATAATAATAATAATAATATCAATATCATGCTTGCTGCTTTCGAATAATCATGTGAAAGCTGTTATGAGTTCTAAGAATATGGGATATGACCCACACCGTAGGCAGTGGCGGAGCCAAGTTTTCATTTTACTCGGGTTAGAATTTTTTAAATCATGGTTGAGCTAATATTGACAAATGGGGTCCGGGCTAAACCGTGAAAGCTAACAGAAACTTGACAATAATAATTTCGAGTTGAATGACTTGGGAGTTGATTCTCTTGACGTTATATCTCTTTATTTATCTTTATCTGGAACAAGTATCGTTTTCAATGAAGATGCACAAACATGATCCAAAACTGTCAACTGCCCTCTATAAATAAGGACAGACACACAAACAACACACCCTCAAAATTCAAACCAACTCTAGCTTAATTGTTTGACAGAAGTCTTGGAAACTTATGGACAGAATAAGGGATTTAGCTTCCCAGAAAGCTGCAGTCATCTTCACGAAGAGCTCTTGTTGCATGTGTCACAGTATCAAAGCTTTGTTCTATGATCTAGGCGCGAGCCCAGCAATACACGAGGTCGATCAAGATGAAAACGGGAGGGAGATGGAGTTGGCCTTGAGAGTATTAGGCTGCAACCCAATTGTCCCTTCTGTATTTATTGGCGGACAATTGGTCGGTTCGACCAAAGATGTCATCTCCCTCCATGTTGATGGATCTCTAAAGAAAATGTTGATTAATGCTAAGGCCATCTGGTTTTAGACTTGGGAGGGGAGCTGATTGTTGGAATGTTTTCTTGGCTCGAGTCTATTTTTAGAGACTTTTGCTAAAGACTATGACTTGGTGAAAATGATTGTGCCCCATGCATGTTTTACATTTGATTTTTGTTTGAAACTTATTAGAATTATCTAAAATGACAATATCCAACTTTTTTGGTGAACTTCTTCAACTTTGTTTGGGTTTTTAGATTCAATATTGCAACTATTTAATTTGTTGATGATAATTGTCGCAAATTAGCGACAGGTTTCGACAGTTCCCATGCAATATTGCTAATGAGCGACGGTTTATCATAAATTAGCGCTAATTAGCGACGTTTTTTTTATAATGTCGCTAATATTTGCGACGGTTTTGTATTAACCGTCGCAAATATTTTATTTAAGACGATTTTTGTAAAACCGTCGCAAATTTCAAAACCGTCGCTAAAAAATGATTTTTTTTGCAGTGTCTAGTCTACATGCATTTTAGATTAATTTAGTTTTTTTTTGTGGCTCCCTCCAATAAATAATTGTAGAGAAATGTTATACGTATAATGGAGGTTATACACGTTTATTTTTGAAATTACAAAACTACCTCAAATGTGTTTTGATTAAAAAAAAAAAAAAACTCTTTCAAAAGTGCCATCTGATTTACTTTTGGTGGTTTATAATTTTATAGGCTAATTACACGTATTTAACAACAATGAAATCGGTATGTATATCTGTTTGTCACGAAAATTGCGGGCGTGCCAGGCACGTGTTCGTGCCAAATTTGTGAAAATAATTTGACTTCTTTTACCAAACGTTGTGTTTCTCGATTTGATCGTTCGTTCTAATTCCCTCGAAATGTCTCCAAAAATAAGAACATAAAATAAAGAATATACTGAAATTAAAGGTGGAATTCATAAACAACATCAACATTCATTATGATGCCATGAATTTGATCGACATTTTCACAAGAAAGTCGGAGGAATATGCGAAATATGAAGAAACTAAAATACTGGAAAAATGAAAAATGAGCGTGCGATTGATGATAGAATTCTGCAGAGCTTTTGCTGTAGATTTTTGTGTGTAGTTGTTGAGTCCTTTTCTGATCGTCTTCCTCCACTTTTGTTCCACTCTGCACGACAATTTTCCCTTCTCCCGTCACTCCACGTTCTTCCACTTCCCACGTCGGGCCGTGGCAGCGAACTGCTATCACGTTTCTTCATTGGGCCATTGGGCTTTTTCTCTGTTTGGGCTTTATCTCTTGGGCTCCCAAGACTTTGGCCAAATCACTATAAGTTGGGTAATGCCTATCTGTTTGGGCTAAACAATTGTCCCCCGTAGCCAATTTGGCCCATGGGCCAATTTGGCTATGTTTTTGCACGTCCCTTTTCAAACACGTAGAATTCCCTCGCACATTTCCAAGCATTTTTATTTCCTTGGAGTCTTCTAAAATGAGTTTGAAAACGTACCCCCTTCACAATACAAGATCCTGGCTTGTTTATATTTCTACCAAAAACCTTATTCCCCAACTATCTTCCTCGATCTCCGCACCAAATCCCTAAACCTCCTACACATTCCCTTCGTTCCTTCTATTATACCCTCACCACCACACTTCTTCGCTGGAACACAGAAACAAAGCCCCTCCTACCGCCCTTCGTTCCTTGATTTTGCCCACTGTCCGGACGCTTTTAATCGATTGCGAACCTCAGAGTGTGGACCGATCTGGGCGCAACCGAGGTTTGTTCTCCCTTTGCGTGGTTTGGTTTCTCCGCCTCGCACCTTGCTGCCCGCGCGACTCCAGGAAGCAGGTAAGGTCTTGGGTTCATACTTTCCTTCAATATGGTGGAATTAATTGTGTGAACACCCTCTGTTTTTGTTCGAAACTTTGCACTGATACCTTCATGTGGGCGTTGTTCGGGCACTCGTGGCAATGAAATCAATATGCTGTTTAATGCTCTTTCCTGTCAATGTTAATTTTTCCTTTGAAGAAGTTTCCTGATTTAAGATATGAAGTAGCTCGTGCGTATTAACTCACAGGGACAAGCAGTGAGTCTTTACTGGTGCGCACCTATCGTTTTACCCGTAGGAGCCAACCTCTTTCCCCTAGTAGCAGATTTGTAACTGGGATGTCTACTTCTGGGTATGTTTATTCTTTATCTGGGTGTACTTTGATAAGTCTCAGTTCATCTCACTTTGAATTTAATGCCATTTGCAGACCCTCAACGATCGTCGAGGAAGACTCGACCTCGGTGGAAATTTTTAATCATATCATTGATCCTTCCTATTTTCATATTCCCTTATCCACCGAGGCCACCAACATGCTCTTTCCTCTGCCCATCCTTGAGCCAAACGCCTTACTGCTAAATCGCACTGTTGTACCACCCTTTGAGTTTGCCAAATTTAAATCTTTACCCAGAGGAGACGTTAACTGGAATGTTTGGGTGGAGAGGTTGAAAAAATTTGATGGGGGAATGTGGCGAAAGCAAGGCCTTTATCAATTCATCCAAATGTCCACCACCGACCGTACTTTTAATCTTGACCTTCTTGAGGGTGCCATTCGGCTGTGGGCACCGCATTGTAATTCCTTTATTCTTCCATGCGGCCCTATGTCCATCACTCTTCAAGATGTTTTGCACCTCACTGGTCTCCCCATTCTAGGAAACGACTTTGCTAGTCTGGTAGATGTCCGGGACTTACCCCAGCTCCCTGAACAATATTGGAGCCCTTCTTCTTACTCTCAGATTATCAAGTCTTGGTGCGCTCTCAAGAGGACTTCTCCTACCAGCGAAGAACGTATATCCTTTATGTGGGTATTGATATGTAAGTATCTTTTTTGTCCTTCTTCTGGTAAGCCGACTATGGAATATCTGGCCCTCGCTCGGTCTCTGAGCACTGGAAATGTACACGGTCTTGGTGTGATGTTTCTGGGATCACTCTACCATTGGCTGAATGTTGCCGTGAATGATGTGCCACTCTCTAGACTTAACGGGGTGATGTGGTTCCTTCAGATGTGGCTGTTCTCTTATTTCCCTGAGTTAAAATCCCCACCCGGCCTTCTTTCTGAGAGGTTGTCATGGAGGGAACTAATGGCTTGTCAGAGTACTTTCACTGTTGCAGGGGTGTGTGCTTTTATGCGATCTCTGCCCTTCTCGAGAGCTGTTCACCGGCCACCATTCCTCACCATCACAGCCGAGGATTACCCGTGGATTGGGTATATGGCTACCAGTAAAGCGACAGACATAACTTCCTTAGTTAACAATGTGCGGATTGCCACCCTTCATCCTCGTTTCCTTGTACATGATGGGGTGTCCCCCCGTGATCAGAGTACCCATGTTTTTGAGTTCTACAATCCAACCTTGTACCCCTCCCAGCTAGGTTTGTGTCCAACCGTGCCCTCAAACGCTTTGTATCTGCCTCGCCCCCTGAACGAAATGTTGAAAGCGGAGTTGTCTCAAAAAAAATTCACTTCCCTATCGTTGATTGAATTATCGGAGCAAGTCGAATATTTTAAGACTCCTGTTGTGGAGGCCCCCATTTCAGTCTCCGATGACTACTTTGCATGGTGACTGCGAGATACAATTGTATTATCCCTGCAGAGTTGGACATATCAGGTATATTTTCCCTTGCTTTTGTATGATTTGCTACTCTGAGATTTTAAATATTACGTATTTGGACATGTAGATCCTCAAAGTCCTCGACCAGTCTTGGATCTGTCGATTGCAAGGAATGATAAAAAAGGCAAGGAGGGAAGCCCAATCCTACCCCAGTGATTCCGTCTGTTCAAGTGAAACAAGTATCTGTTCCTTCGCCGTCGAGACGGCGGACTCGATCTGCCACTCATTTGTCTCGGGCAATCCAACCACTCATCTCCATTCCTCCAGCTGGCCTTGTGACGGTGGAAGAACTTGATTCCTCCTCAACCTCCAGTCCTTCGAGAGAAACCGAGTCGGATGAGCGCATCCCTTTGGCCACTCCTCTGTCCTCATTAAAGCGTAGAAAAGTCCTTCCCGGGGGTCATTCTGATGATGTGGTAGAGAAATCTCCCTCGGCTGGCTCCCACTGTCAGGTAATAGCCATTCTACTCTCCCTTTCATTGCCAGTTATTGTTTGGGTCTCACCTTCTCTTTGGCTTTGTAGGATTTATCGGCACGGAGGGCGATGGTCTCTTTGGTTGAAGAGAATCAGGAATTTGACTTTAGCTTTTTAGATTCCGGGGCCTCCCCTATGGTTTCTTCTTCTCATATTCCTACTGGCTTGGAAGTAGCCACCGCCAAGGCTTCGCTGCGGCATTTTCTAAATATAAATCTTGATGCCTTAGGAACCATGGAGAGGAGCACCGTTCTGTCTGCCATGTCCATACTGCAGAGTAGCCCTGACTTTTCCTCCACGTCCCCGTTGCATGACATACTGAATACTCTGCCATCTATGTTTTCTGCTTTTCAGGCTTCGAGTTCCACTTGTTCCGAGACATTGACTCAGGTAAGAAATTTCAAGGGACAGAAAGAAAGATTGGATAGCCTACTCTCCGAGAGAACAACTGCCTTATCCATTTTGCATCAAAAGACTACAGAGTTTGATGCCAAGGAGGAACTGGTGAAGAAACTAGAAACGGAACTCGCTCAACACAAAGCTGATATGGTAACTCTTCTGCACGAGAGTGAGGTTGTAAAAGCCTCCTCCGATAAACTCAAGCTTGACATTCAATGTCTGGGTGATGATTTGATGACTCAGAAACAAGCCTATCAACAATGGGAGGACGACTTGAGGGCTGCTGAACAAACTCGAGCCGAGTGCCTGTCCAAATGGGAAGAATTGCGCCAACTTGATCTTTCTTAATCTTTATGGCGACTTTATCTTAGGTTTTTGGTAACTTTATGGCATTTTTGGACCATTGTATAGTATTTCTTTGACATGTTGCATCTGCTTTTGAATTTGCCATGATTTGGCTTGTCCTTTTCGTTATGTGTATGTTGGGGGAATGATTAGAGACTTGTTTGGTTATGACATCTGCTGCTTGGGATTTATTTGCAGGCGTTTATATTTTTGGCATATCTTTATTTACAAAGGAAACTCTGCCAAAATTTTCTAAAAAACAAACACTTAATAACGACCCAAACAACGCAAATCACACGCATTCCCATCTAACGGTCAACCATATTTCTCCAAATAAAGCTCAATGAATTTTCATGACCTGTACTAAACAAACCTTACTTTGTCAACGATTTGGCCAACTAACAAAACGAACACTTGACCTGAATTAATTACGATGAGCACCGTAAGCCGGTATTTTTATTTATTTACAAATGCTCCAGCATCATTTACAAACAAGATTAGCAAGAAATGGCTTAACAGCCTATTCCTCCCATATTTACACAAACTTCTTACAATTTATTATGACAAATTCAAACAAAGTGGCCGTCTAGCCTACTCTGCACCAGATTCCCTCATACCCTGCTTCATGGATCATTCAAGTCTGATACACCCACCCAACTACTGGGGTAGTAATGCTTCAAGTACTTCCCATTGATGCACCTCCTGTGTGGCTCTCCATCTAGACTCGCCAACCAATAAGCATTTCCATCCAACACCCGATGAACTTTAAACGGTCCTTCCCAATTGGGCGACCATTTGCCGAATTCTCTGTCTTTGGATCCGAGGGGCAGAATCACCTTCCAAACCACATCCCCCTCCTCGAACATTTTCTTATTCACGCGTTTGTTGTAACTTCTGGCCACCTTGGACTTCTGAAGCATTAAGGCATTATATGTTTGCATTCTCAGCTCGTCCAGATCTTCAAGTTCCATGATCATGGCTTCCGTGTAGAGCTCCGGTTCCAATTCATTATGCTTCATTACTCTCAAGGAAGGGACCACAACTTCCATTGGCAGTACTGCATCATGCCCATAAGTCAGGGTGAAAGGACTTAGACCAGTGGCACTCCTCTTTGACGTCCGATAAGCCCACAAAGTTTCTGATAGCAAATGGTGCCAATCTCGGGGGTTATCCTCCATCATCTTTTTCAACATTTTGATCAATACTTGGTTCGAAGCCTCAGCTTGACCGTTAGATTGGGGATAGTGAGGTGAAGAATTAATTAACTGGATCCCATATTCCTCGGCAAATTCTTTCATTTCTGACCCCACGAACATAGTTCCCTGGTCAGTCGTGATCGATTGCGGGATTCCAAATCTGTGAATAATGTACTCCTTCACAAACGTAACGACATCTCTCTGCTCTACCTTCTTCATGGGGAGGGCTTCAACCCATTTCGTGAAGAAATCAGTAGCCACAATTATGAAGGAATGCCCTTTAGATGAAGGGGGATAAATTTTTCCTATCAGATCCATAGCCCATCCCTGGAATGGCCACGGTTTTATGACGGCATGCATTTCATCAGCTGGTATTCTCTGGATATTCCCGTGTTTTTGGCACTTTTGGCACCCTCTTGAATATCTTACGCAATCTTTTAACATCGATGGCCAGTAATGGCCATGTCTGCGGATTAACCACCTCATTTTGATCCCTGACTGGTGTGCTCCACATATCCCTTCATGTACTTGCTGCATAACTCTCATGGATGTGGGAAACCCAAACACCGCAACAATAAACCATCGTCCCCTTTCCTGTACAGTTCATCTCCCATCAAGATATAATGCAGAATTCTCATCTTCAAACCATAATGCAACTTCTGCTCAGGATTCTTCAATGCATCTTTTATTTCATCCCTCCAATCCCCAGCGAGGTCAACATCAATGTCAAAGGTATCTACTTGTATTCCTCGCTGCTGAATGGAAGGATGGTTTCTTTTTTGTATCAACAAGAGTTTGTGGGTGAGCTCGGGCGACATCTTTAAGCCAGAAGCAATTTGAGCTAATTCATCAGCTTCCCAATTGTCTTGCCTTGGCACATGTTGGAATGTCACATCTTCAAAATCATCAAGAAGCTGTGAAGCGGCAGTGAAGTAAGGTGCCAATGTCAAACTCGCACATTTATATTCTCCTGACATTTGCTTGAGAACTAACTGAGAATCCCCAATGATCAGTACATCTCTAGCTCCTAGATCTCGTAAAATCTCTAAGCCAATCACTAATGCTTCATATTCAGCCTGATTATTGGTGCAAGGGAAATCTAGGTTGAATGACAAAGCGGTCTTTACTCCCGTCGGGGATGTTATCACGACTCCCACCCCTGATGCCCTCTCTGTGCTGGAGCCATCAAATTTTAAAGTCCAAGGCTGATTCACATAAAACACTGGGATATCCACTGGTGCACTCACTGCAGCATCAACCATAGGGTGGTCTGCCAGAAAATCAGCAACGGCTTGGCCTTTCACCGATTTTTGTGGGCAATAGATCAAGGTGAATTCGGCCAATGCCAGCGACCATTTGCCAATCCTTCCAGTCAAAATCGGTCTGTGAAGCATGTACTTGACGAGATCTGTCTGTGAAATCACGTAAACTCTTGAATGGATCAGATAATGCCTCAGTTTAGTACATGAATAATACAATGCCAAACATAACTTTTCTATGACTGAATATCTGACCTCCACCTCGGTTAGTGATCGACTCAGATAATAAATGGCCTGCTCGTGATTCTCTTGGTTATTCTGTGCCAAAAGACACCCAATAGAATCCTGAGCGGCCGATATATATAATTTGAGGGGAAGACCATGTTTTGGGGGCATCAGAACAGGAGGTTTAGACAAATACTCTTTTATTTTATCAAAGGCTTCTTGGTGACATTCTTCCCAGTTAAATTCCTCCAAGTCTTTCAGTTTTAATAATAGAGAAAATTCACGAGTTTTACCTGCCAGATTTGAAATAAATCTTCTTAAATAATTTACCTGGCCGAGGAATCTTTGTAACTCCTTCTTATTCTTCGGTGGCATTGCTGCCATAATGGCTTTAGCCTTATTCTTGTCCACCTCTACTCCCGCTGGTGAACTAAAAACCCCAAAATTCCCAGCCTGTACACCGAAAGCACATTTTAAAGGGTTTAGCTTCAAGTTGTGCTGCCTCATCCTCATAAAACTCTTCTCAAGATGACCAAGGTGATCTGCCGCTTTTTTCGATTTTACAACAATGTCGTCAATATATACCTCTAAGCACTGACCGATCATGTCATGGAAAATGGTATTCATGGCCCTTTGGTAGGTTGCTCCAGCGTTTTTCAATCCAAATGGCATAACAAGCCATTCGAACGTGCCGATCGCTCCAGGGCATCTAAAAGCTGTCTTAGATACATCCTCCTCTGCTATTTTTATTTGGTTGTATCCTGAAAATCCATCCATAAATGACATCAACTCGTTTTTTGCCACTGCATCGATTAACATATCAGCTACTGGCATGACATAAACATCTTTCGGGGTGGCACAATTTAAATCTCTAAAATCTATGCAAACTCGAAGCTTCCCATTTTTTTCATGACAGGGACTATTTTGCCAACCACTCCGTGTACCTTACTGGGCGGATGAATTTTGCTTTGAGCAATTTTTCAATTTTTTTTACTCTTGCTTCAATCACCTTGGACATTCTTCTAGCCGGCTGTTGGTATGGTTTGAAACCATCTTTAATTGGTAGTCGATGTTCCACCAATTTACGGTCTATACCCGGCATATCTTCATATTCCCATGCGAAACAATCTTTGAATTCCATGAGAAGTTTCACCATTTCCCCTTTCATCTCTTCCTCCAATAAATCACTGATGTAAGTTGGTTTAGGGCATTCCACAGTTCCCAAATTCACTTCTTTCAAAGGGTCCTGAGTCTCTGGCTGTCGATCTTCCATCTGAACCGGAGCTAAGACTAAATCTTCCAGCTGTAACTCTATTTCTTCCCCGTTGTCAAATTCATCTTCAAATACTACTTCAGTTCCGTCAATGTCCCATAATTCCTGAGATTGTACTTCACTCACTAGCTGCTGCAATGTGGCTTTCCATTCGGAAGTTGCAGCCACTTCCATTTCTTCTTTAGTGAATTTAATCATCGACCCCCTCGATAATAGGTCGAACCATAGGTCTGGGAGAGACCATGGCAGTGGGTTTGAGAATCTTTTCAACCGCTTCCTTTACTTTCTTGGTGTCCATGTAGACTGCTCCTTGCTGTCCATTCACCTTGTAATCACGGATTTTGATAGGTCCGAAGGCTCCATCATAATATCTAGCCTCTACGGCGTTGGAGTTAGACTGATACGGCCGTGAATCAGCCTGTATCACTTCCACCTCCTCTCCTTTCCACATCAACAGCAACTGATGCATGGATGATGGCACACAATGATTGGTGTGAATCCAATCCCTTCCTAACAAAGCATGGAAACTTGCACTGGAATTTACCACAAAAAGGCGGATAATGAAGACCGGGACCCTACTGTGATGTTAGCTGGCAACACTCCCAAAGTTTTGGTAGACTCCCCAGTAAAAGCCGCCACCGAAACTTCAGTGGGAATCAAATCCTCCACACTCTTACCCAATTTCTGAAGAATCCTGTACGGCAAGATATTCACGGCGGAACCATTATCTATTAACACTCTGGATAACGGCTTTCCATTCACATGCGCTACAATGTAGAGGGGCTTGATATGCTGAGTCATCTCGTTTGTGGGTCGTTTCATCAATACTCTTTTCTCTCATCAACAAAAACACTGATGCTTTCATTTAAAATATCGGTCTGAGCAGGTTGTGTACCATTTTGACTTTCAGTGAATACTTCGGATTCATCCATCCTTTTGCGTTTGAATTCCTCTGGCAGCATCAACGAGCCAGTGGCACACTCAAATGAAACCAAAATCTGCCCCACTTTGAAAGTAGCCCTCTTGACTGTTTCATTATCTTCATCCGACAATAGATCATCATCTTCCTCCTCATTATCTTCAGTAGCCTTCCTCCCAAATTTTTTCTTCTCTTTAAACGAATCCTCTACCCCAGCCCTACGTTCAGCAGCTTTTTCTCTCAACAAACGTCGTTTTTGGGTTCTAGAAAGAGGCATTTTGGATGTTCTACTCGCCTCCACACACCATCAGGGATTGCTCTGGTAGGAACAACAAAGCGGGAATTCCTCTCATATTTTTTATCGGTGTTCATAAGAGATGGCCTCTGTATGATCTTATGAAATGACTGCTGGCCACTTCTTTTCTCGTTAGTCATCGACCAGGAATATGAGCTCCTTCTGAGGTACTGGTTCACCGGCCTTTTGGCCATGGATTCCCTGTTACACCTCATATTCCTTCCAGTATAATGCAGATCCTCCTTACTGTAATAGCGGTCTTTTCCATGAAAAGCTTCTGTTTTCTTCTCTTTAACCTCAAACATCATTTCCCGAGGCACCCAACATTTCTTTACAGTAATTCTTGGTCTAATGGACATGTCCCTGTTTCCACTCCTCCTCCTCTCATTGATCAAGAAGCGCAAGTCAGTACGGCTCATGTTCACATTGGCTATCGGGGGAAAAGGATCTTCATCCACGATCATTGCTTCCTTTTTCTCGGGGAATTTTAGGATTCCCTTGTTTATTCTTTCCTGCAAGACATTCTTGAAAGCCCAACAAGCATTAGTATTATGATTGAAGGAATTGTGGTACTTACAGTAATCTCTTCCTTTCAATTCCTCCCTAGT
>NW_027331245.1:300000-381343 GCF_022965805.1 Primulina eburnea
TACTTGTCATCCTCTAACGGATGGACAAACTGAAGTTGTCAATAGAACTTTGGGAACACTTTTGCGTGCTATTCTTAAAAAGAACTTGGATTGACATTTCAATGGACTTTATTTTGGGTTGCCTAGGACTAAGAAGGGGAGGGATTCTATTTTTGTTGTTGTGGATTGATTCTCTAAGATGGCACATTTTATAGCTTGTCATAAAATCCGATGATGCTTCAAACATGGCGGATTTGTTCTTTAGAGAAGTCGCTAGGTTGCATGACATGCCTAGGACTATTGTTTCTAATCGCGATGTTAAATTCTTGAGTTACTTTTGGTAGACTTTATGGGCTAAACTTGGCACAAAATTGTTGTTTTCTACTACTTGTCATCCTCAAACGGATGGACAAACTGAAGTTGTCAATAGAACTTTGGGAACACTTTTGCGTGCTATTCTTAAAAAGAACTTGGATTGACATTTCTATGGACTTTATTTTGGGGTTGCCTAGGACTAAGAAGGGGAGGGATTCTATTTTTGTTGTTGTGGATTAATTCTCTAAGATGGAACATTTTATAGCTTGTCATAAAACCGATGATGCTTCAAACATTGCGGATTTGTTCTTTAGAGAAGTCGTTAGGTTGCATGGTATGCCTAGGACTATTGTTTCTGGTCGCGATGTTAAATTCTTGAGTTACTTTTGGTGGACTTTATGGGCTAAACTTGGCACAAAATTGTTGTTTTCTACTAATTGTCATCCTCAAACGGATGGACAAACTGAAGTTGTCAATAGAACTTTGGGAACACTTTTGCGTGCTATTCTTAAAAAGAACTTGGATTGACATTTCTATTGACTTTATTTTGGGGTTGCCTAGGACTAAGAAGGGGAGGGATTCTATTTTTGTTGTTGTGGATAGATTCTCTAAGATGGCACATTTTATAGTTTGTCATAAAACCGATGATGCTTCCAACATTGCGGATTTGTTCTTTAGAGAAGTCGTTAGGTTGCATGGCATGCCTAGGACTATTGTTTCTGGTCGCGATGATAAATTCTTGAGTTACTTTTGGAAGACTTTATGGGCTAAACTTGGCACAAAATTGTTGTTTTCTACTACTTGTCATCCTCAAACGGATGGACAAACTGAAGTTGTCCATAGAACTTTGGGAACACTTTTGCGTGCTATTCTTAAAAAGAACTTGGATTGACATTTCTATGGACTTTATTTTGGGGTTGCCTAGGACTAAGAAGGAGAGGGATTCTATTTTTGTTGTTGTGGATTGATTCTCCAAGATGGCACATTTTATAGCTTGTCATAAAACCGATGATGCTTGACTTTATGGGCTAAACTTGGCACAAAATTGTTGTTTTCTACTACTTGTCATCCTCAAACGGATGGACAAACTGAAGTTGTCAATAGAACTTTGGGAACACTTTTGCGTGCTATTCTTAAAAAGAACTTGGATTGACATTTCAATGGACTTTATTTTGGGGTTGCCTAGGACTAAGAAGGGGAGGGATTCTATTTTTGTTGTTGTGGATTGATTCTCTAAGATGGCACATTGTATAGCTTGTCATAAAATCCGATGATGCTTCAAACATGGCGGATTTGTTCTTTAGAGAAGTCGCTAGGTTGCATGACATGCCTAGGACTATTGTTTCTAATCGCGATGTTAAATTCTTGAGTTACTTTTGGTAGACTTTATGGGCTAAACTTGGCACAAAATTGTTGTTTTCTACTACTTGTCATCCTCAAACGGATGGACAAACTGAAGTTGTCAATAGAACTTTGGGAACACTTTTGCGTGCTATTCTTAAAAAGAACTTGGATTGACATTTCTATGGACTTTATTTTGGGGTTGCCTAGGACTAAGAAGGGGAGGGATTCTATTTTTGTTGTTGTGGATTCATTCTCTAAGATTGAACATTTTATAGCTTGTCATAAAATCGATGATGCTTCAAACATTGCGGATTTTTTCTTTAGAGAAGTCGTTAGGTTGCATGGCATGCCTAGGACTATTGTTTCTGGTCGCGATGTTAAATTCTTGAGTTACTTTTGGTGGACTTTATGGGCTAAACTTGGCACAAAATTGTTGTTTTCTACTACTTGTCATCCTCAAACGGATGGACAAACTGAAGTTGTCAATAGAACTTTGGGAACACTTTTGCGTGCTATTCTTAAAAAGAACTTGGATTGACATTTCTATTGACTTTATTTTGGGGTTGCCTAGGACTAAGAAGGGGAGGGATTCTATTTTTGTTGTTGTGGATAGATTCTCTAAGATGGCACATTTTATAGTTTGTCATAAAACCGATGATGCTTCAAACATTGCGGATTTGTTCTTTAGAGAAGTCGTTAGGTTGCATGGCATGCCTAGGACTATTGTTTCTGGTCGCGATGATAAATTCTTGAGTTACTTTTGGAAGACTTTATGGGCTAAACTTGGCACAAAATTGTTGTTTTCTACTACTTGTCATCCTCAAACGGATGGACAAACTGAAGTTGTCAATATAACTTTGGGAACACTTTTGCGTGCTATTCTTAAAAAGAACTTGGATTGACATTTCTATGGACTTTATTTTGGGGTTGCCTAGGACTAAGAAGGAGCGGGATTCTATTTTTGTTGTTGTGGATTGATTCTCCAAGATGGCACATTTTATAGCTTGTCATAAAACCGATGATGCTTGACTTTATGGGCTAAACTTGGCACAAAATTGTTGTTTTCTACTACTTGTCATCCTCAAACGGATGGACAAACTGAAGTTGTCAATAGAACTTTGGGAACACTTTTGCGTGCTATTCTTAAAAAGAACTTGGATTGACATTTCTATGGACTTTATTTTGGGGTTGCCTAGGACTAAGAAGGGGAGGGATTATATTTTTGTTGTTGTGGATTGATTCTCTAAGATGGCACATTTTATAGCTTGTCATAATACCGATGATGCTTCAAGCATTGCGGATTTGTTCTTTAGATAAGTCGTTAGGTTGCATGGCAAGCCTAGGACTATTGTTTCTGATCGCGATGTTAAATTCTTGAGTTACTTTTGGAAGACTTTATGGACTAAACTTGGCACAAAATTGTTGTTTTCTACTACTTGTCATCCTCTAACGGATGGACAAACTGAAGTTGTCAATAGAACTTTGGGAACACTTTTGCGTGTTATTCTTAAAAAGAACTTGGATTGACATTTCAATGGACTTTATTTTGGGGTTGCCTAGGACTAAGAAGGGGAGGGATTCTATTTTTGTTGTTGTGGATTTATTCTCTAAGATGGCACATTTTATAGCTTGTCATAAAATCCGATGATGCTTCAAACATGGCGGATTTGTTCTTTAGAGAAGTCGCTAGGTTGCATGACATGCCTAGGACTATTGTTTCTAATCGCGATGTTAAATTCTTGAGTTACTTTTGGTAGACTTTATGGGCTAAACTTGGCACAAAATTGTTGTTTTCTACTACTTGTCATCCTCAAACGGATGGACAAACTGAAGTTGTCAATAGAACTTTGGGAACACTTTTGAACTATTCTTAAAAAGAACTTGGATTGACATTTCTATTGACTTTATTTTGGGGTTGCCTAGGACTAAGAAGGGGAGGGATTCTATTTTGTTGTTGTGGATAGATTCTCTAATATGGCACATTTTATAGCTTGTCATAAAACCGATGATGCTTCAAACATTGCGGATTTGTTCGTTAGAGAAGTCGTAAGGTTGCATGGCATGCCTAGGACTATTGTTTCTGGTCGCGATGTTAAATTCTTGAGTTACGTTTGGAAGACTTTATGGGCTAAACTTGGCACAAAACTGTTGTTTTCTACTATTTGTCATCCTCAAACGGATGGACAATCTGAAGTTGTCAATAGAACTTTGGGAACACTTTTGCGTGCTATTCTTAAAAAGATCTTGGATTGACATTTCTATGGACTTTATTTTGGGGTTGCCTAGGACTAAGAAGGGGAGGGATTCTATTTTTGTTGTTGTGGATTGATTCTCCAAGATGGCACATTTTATAGCTTGTCATAAAACCGATGATGCTTCAAACATTGCGGATTTGTTCTTTAGAGAAGTCGGTAGGTTGCATGGCATGCCTAGGACTATTGTTTCTGGTCGCGATGTTAAATTCTTGAGTGTGGGGACCCGGACGCTAATCATCTTTTTACTCATTATTGGGATTTAATTATCAGTTCTGATAAACGGGGTCTAAAAATTTTTCTTTTTAAAATATAACTGCGGAAGGTAATGGAATCTAAACAATATACATCCCTGTATAAAAACTACAGTTCAGTAGAAAAGTACAATACTGTACAACCTAAGTCTAAGGTTAAATTACTAAATTCAAGTAATAAACCAAGTCTGCTACAAGTCCGGAATCACCACGCTAACTCGTCTTCTCTCATCGTCATCTCGACCCTGATCCAGCCCCACCTGTTGTCATGCACACATACAAAACAAGACAACAGCCGGATAACTCCGGTGAGAATAAATCCCAGTATAAAACATGGTAAGCATGTATATAAATAATCTAAATTATAAGACATGCTGTCATGAATATATTCAAAGGAATAGATTTCATAATCTATGAAATCAAATTACAATAAGCATGCAACTCCTTTCAGATAGACATGCAATTTAAATCAAATCATATAAACATGCTATCATACTGAAAGCAATAAATATGGGTGATACCCTTGTAAGAGCCCGGGTCATGGATGACCCGGAATATCAAATGGATTCCCAAATCCGAGTAAGTCTGCAGGTGGATTCTTCTGGAGCCGGGCAGGTGAAAGCCCATGCTCTACTCTCCGGGCAATCTTAGGCTCGGGCTCTTGTATAAATCTCCAGGGAGGCATTCTACCCGGCCACCTCGGTATGAGCACCGCACTCGAGTATACTAACAGAATAGGATGTGGGCGACTGTCCCATCTCTGACACCGTGCCGATGAGTTGACATGTCAGAATATAGGGTGTGCTCAGCCGTCCTACTATAATTAGTAGCTAGGTAGCACGGAGAACGAGGTCATCATTACTCCTCATATTATAAATACCAGGTTTTCTCTTTACATTTAGGGGGGATTCATTCACACCAATATCACAGCCATCACTTGGCTACATTGGTTTTATTGCTTGAGTACTCTGCTGACTTAAGCATCGGAGTGGTCACGCCGGACACCCCTCCGGCGCCCATTCACGAGTTCCTTTCATTGTGTGCAGGTTACAGCTGAAGCCATATTACGGAGATATATCTCATTGCTCTTATTCCCATCATTATATTGATAGCAGATCCGGTGGAGCTCCCGACCCGGCTCACCCATTTCACCAGGATCGCATCATTGGCGCCGTCTGTGGGAAACTTGAGCTCAAGACGTAGATATGGTTTCCATTCGAAGCAAGTCCGACCTTGCTCGGCACCACAGTAAGCCCAACTCTCCTTGGCAAACATAGAAGTCCGACCAGCTCGGCATTCAGATCTTATATGTGGATTTTATATGAGCTCGAAGCTCAGCAGCTATTCCGGATTGACGTGGAAGAGTATTTGCTATGTACTCAGTAGCATACAGCTGTAGTCTAGCTCAACTAGAGAATTTCACTCTACCGAAAATGAATTCGGATTCAGTATTTCCAGGTTAGTGATTTGGTTTTTAATAAAACTAATATAGCAGGAGAAACAAAATCTTTTAAGTCCGGGAGATACTAGGCCCCGGCACTCATATTCAGAGCCCGGGAGGTATGAGGCCCCGGCATCCGGCACTCATATTCAAAGTCCGGGAGATACTAGGCCCCGGCACTCATATTCAGAGCCCGGGAGGTATGAGGCCCCGGCATTCGGCACATTATATTAAGTCCAGGGATCCGTACCCTGGCTCGGGGCTCCGCACCTCGACCATTCATGAAGCTAAGGCTCCGCGCCTTGGTTATTTATAAGCCCAGGGTTCTCAAACCTGGCTCGGGGCTCCGCACCTCGACCATTCCAAGTCCCGGGACCTGCTCCCCGGCCCAAGGCTCCGCACCTTGGTTATTGATAAGCCCAGGGCACTACACCCTGGCTCGGGGCTCCGTACCTCGACCATTTATGAAGGCCAGGGCTCCGCACCCTGGTTATCTATTAAGTCCAGGGATCCGTACCCTGGCTCGGGGCTCCGCACCTCGACCATTCATGAAGCTAAGGCTCCGCGCCTTGGTTATTTATAAGCCCAGGGTTCTCAAACCTGGCTCGGGGCTCCGCACCTCGACCATTCCAAGTCCCGGGACCTGCTCCCCGGCCCAAGGCTCCGCACCTTGGTTATTGATAAGCCCAGGGCACTACACCCTGGCTCGGGGCTCCGTACCTCGACCATTTATGAAGGCCAGGGCTCCGCACCCTAGTTATCTATTAAGTCCAGGGATCCGTACCCTGGCTCGGGGCTCCGCACCTCGACCATTCCAAGTCCCGGGACCTGCTCCCCGGCCCAAGGCTCCGCACCTTGGTTATTCAGTAAGTCCGAGAGACAAAAGGCCTCGGCATCTTATCTCAAGTCCATGAGACACGAGACTCCGGCATTTCATCTCATTTCTGGGAGACATGAAGCCCCCGATGCTTTTATAGAACAAAATCGATTGTCTCTTTGGGAATCCAAGCATGACTGATCGGGACAGCGAGTATGACTCTAGCCCGACTATTTAAGGGATGTGTGATGATACCCTTGTAAGAGCCCGGGTCATGGATGACCCGGAATATCAAATGGATTCCCAAATCCGAGTAAGTCTGCAGGTGGATTCTTCTGGAGCCGGGCAGGTGAAAGCCCATGCTCTACTCTCCGGGCAATCTTAGGCTCGGGCTCTTGTATAAATCTCCAGGGAGGCATTCTACCCGGCCACCTCGGTATGAGCACCGCACTCGAGTATACTAACAGAATAGGATGTGGGCGACTGTCCCATCTCTGACACCGTGCCGATGAGTTGACATGTCAGAATATAGGGTGTGCTCAGCCGTCCTACTATAATTAGTAGCTAGGTAGCACGGAGAACGAGGTCATCATTACTCCTCATATTATAAATACCAGGTTTTCTCTTTACATTTAGGGGGGATTCATTCACACCAATATCACAGCCATCACTTGGCTACATTGGTTTTATTGCTTGAGTACTCTGCTGACTTAAGCATCGGAGTGGTCACGCCGGACACCCCTCCGGCGCCCATTCACGAGTTCCTTTCATTGTGTGCAGGTTACAGCTGAAGCCATATTACGGAGATATATCTCATTGCTCTTATTCCCATAAATATGGGTTTCATATTCTATGAGACCACATCTATAAACGCATGCAGTTCTAGTCAAATCATGTCTAGACTCGACTCAACTATAACTCTAGGGATCCCGTAATGAATAAGACGTCAATGGCTGTTACCTACTCAACCAATCGTGGTAACTGTACGTCTTATTCCTAGACTTCGGCCATGGCTGTATCGTGGTGCTACAATAGGACAATGTCTGCTCCTATGTACGATACACCGAACGTCTAGAAGTCTGACAATGACTGTCAAGACTTTCCTATCTTAACTGCAATGAATAACAATCTGTAACCAAAGCATAATCATATTCATAACTGAATATCACAATTACCTTACATGCTTGAATACAATTCTATAATCAAAGCATAATCAGGTAACAATATAAACAATAATCTAGTATGTGATTTTATTGGGAAACTCAAATTAATCTAATTTGAGTTATGCTTCCCGACTATCACATGAATTATACCTTTGTCGTCCCTGTCTGACGAAGACGATGACCTGTATTCAATTCTGTCCATATCAAATCTGAAATGACAATATCGAATACAATGTATCAGTGAATAACTCAATATACAATCTGTTCTGATCACTACTTAATTCAGTATACAATCTGATCAATGTCTGAACAAGATACAATCTGAGTCATATCAATAATATCACAATCTGATCGAAATCATATCTGAATCTGATTAATCTAAATCAACTGAGGTTTCGACGACATAATAATACAATCTGAATAACCCCGTCAATCTGAACATCACAAATATAATACTGGAACTCATAATCTGTGTTAACATAATTCATACTCTGAATATTAACACAATTCTGATATAGAATCTCAGTCAATATCTTTTAAAAATCATAACAATTACAGAAACAGTCTGTTCTTTAATCTGACTTCAATTCGATACTGTCTACTGTAGCAGAAACATCATATCTGATTCATATTCAATTCTGACAATATCATAAATTCAAATCTTGTCTAAACGTAATAAAACTTACGTCCAGTTGTAGCCTGCGTTGATAGGAGCACAGTACTGAAGTCGGATTAAAAATCAGACGAACGGATCGTTCTCAATTTCCAAATTTTCCCTCGGTTTCCTTTTTCTTTTTCTTTCTTTTCTTTCTCTTCCTTCTCTTGTTTCTGATGGATTTCGCATGCTTATATATATATATATACCCCCGTTTCATAATACAAGGGCAAGTGGCGTTGTGCATGTTCTGCACGTTTCGCGTCGCGCATATGCGCCAATTATTCCGTGCATATGCGCCAATCATTCTGCCTATCCCGCGCATATGCGCCATTTATGTCGCGCATATGCGCCAGTTATGCAAACTAGCGCTTTGACTTCTCGCGCATATGCGCCGTACCTACTGCCCCTCCCGCGCATGTGCGCCATTTACGTCGCGCATATGCGCCAATGCTACTGGACGTTCCGCGCATGTGCGCGCATTCAAGTCGTGCATGTGCGCGGGGACTTGTATTGGCACCTTTTATCAATTCTTTTCTCGACTCTCCCGGTCTAATCGGTTCCGTCTATAAGTATCTCAATTATCATCCATGATTATAATAATCATCGTCAAATCCTTTTCTGATTAACGAAATAAATTTCTCGGGCCTTACATTGAGTTACTTTTGGAAGACTTTATGGGCTAAACTTGGCACAAAATTGTTGTTTTCTACTACTTGTCATCCTCAAACGGATGGACAAACTGAAGTTGTCAATAGAACTTTGGTAACACTTTTGCGTGCTATTCTTAAAAAGAACTTGGATTGACATTTCTATGGACTTTATTTTGGGGTTGCCTAGGACTAAGAAGGGGAGGGATTCTATTTTTGTTGTTGTGGATTGATTCTCCAAGATGGCACATTTTATAGCTTGTCATAAAACCGATGATGCTTGCTTTATGGGCTAAACTTGGCACAAAATTGTTGTTTTCTACTACTTGTCATCCTCAAACGGATGGAGAAACTGAAGTTGTCAATAGAACTTTGGGAACACTTTTGCGTGCTATTCTTAAAAAGAACTTGGATTGACATTTCTATGGACTTTATTTTGGGGTTGCCTAGGACTAAGAAGGGGAGGGATTCTATTTTTGTTGTTGTGGATTGATTCTCTAAGATGGCACATTTTATAGCTTGTCATAAAACCGATGATGCTTCAAGCATTGCGGATTTGTTCTTTAGATAAGTCGTTAGGTTGCATGGCATGCCTAGGACTACTGTTTTCTGGTCGCGATGTTAAATTCTTAAGTTAGTTTTGGAAGACTTTATGGGCTAAACTTGGCACAAAATTGTTGTTTTCTACTACTTGTCATCCTCAAACGGATGGACAAACTGAAGTTGTCAATAGAACTTTGGGAACACTTTTGCGTGCTATTCTTAAAAAGAACTTGGATTGACATTTCTATGGACTTTAGTTTGGGGTTGCCTAGGACTAAGAAGGGGAGATATTCTATTTTTGTTGTTGTGGATTGATTCTCTAAGATGGCACATTTTATGTGGGGACCCGGGCTCTAATTCTTTTTCTTGGGTTTAAATGGATCAATAATATAAAAGTGGGTCAAATTTTCGCTTTTTACATTACTCAAATGTAACTAAACAACATCAGTTCTTTATTTCTTTTACAACATGCGAACGTAATATACAAACATAGGATACAACATTTCTTGTTTTAATCCATCCTCTGTAACTTGTAGTGAAATACAGTACAAGATAAAAGTAACTCTACTAGTCCATCTGCTAGGCCCGTGATCACCACGCTATGTCCATCGCTCATCTCTGTCGTGACCCAGATCCTGCCCCACCTGTTGTTATGCACACATACAGACATAACAACAGCCGGAAAACCGGTGAGAACAAATCCCAGTATAAACATGTAACATGCATATAAACAATCTAAAACATGAAACATGCTAATATGAATGTCATTCATATATAATCATGCAATGCGAGCCTAATCATGTCTAGATGCGACTCGACTACAACTCTAGGGATCCCGTTGTGAATAAGACGTCACTGGCTGTCACCTACCCTACCAATCGAGGTGCTGTACGTCTTATTCCTAGACTTCGGCCTGATCTGTATCCACGTCTACAAAGGGGCGGTGATCTTCCCCTAAGCTGAGATATCACCGAACATCTAGTAGTCTGCCTGATCTCCAGACTGCCCTATCTTAATGCATGAATACAAAATCTGTAAACAAGCATAATGCAATGCTACATGATCTGTAAACAAAGCATAGCACGATCTGCATACAAGTTCTATAACAATCATAATCATATCAAGGTATAAACAATAAAACAAGTATGTGATTTTGGTTGGGAAACTCAAATGTGATCTCATTTGAGTCGTGATTCCCCAAACAAAACATGTACTATACCTTTCGTCGTAGAATCGCTGTCACGGTCGCCAATACAAATCTGAAATGGAAATGTGGATACGCACTCTATCAATTTCTAATCTAAATCAACATATATCCAAGTCACTACGTGATCTCAATTCATTTCGACGGCATAACGACGTAATTCTCGATACCGGTCAATCAAATTCTCAACAGATATCAACACATTATCAATCTAAACTCATCAACTCATAATCATCATCCTAAACATGTCATAGTACCCAAAATCTGCATATTTAGTTCTAAACATGCTATAAAAATCGTAACAATTGCATATGACATCCGTTCATCGATCCGGTTACGAATATATATTCATAATCATCACAAGAATACATAATCTAGTGTAATTCACAATTTCCCCAATCACCATATCTCAAATCATGTTGAACTGAAAGAAAAATACATCACCTCGTAGCTAATACGGAGAGGAGTTCAAAACCGAAGTCGGATTTGAATTTGGATGAGTAAATCTTACAAAAGTACAATTCAACCGTATGAAGAAAATGGAAGCTTTCCTCTGCACCTTTCAATTTATTCTGATGGAATGAAGGAAAAATTCGTGTCAATATATATATACATTGCATGGTTTAAGACACATGGCCAATCCTTTGAAATACACGTCTCGCGCATATGCGCGGCATTACTCGCGCATATGCGCCGAACCTACTGTCTCGGAAATTTTAGTACTCGCGCATATGCGCCACTAAACTCGCGCATATGCGCCAATGGTTCTGGACGCTCCGCGCATATGCGCCACTACTCTCGCGCATATGCGCCAAGGCTACTGTACATGTCGCGCATATGCGCCACTCTTTCCGCGCATATGCGCCAATGCTACTGGAATTCTCATGCATATGCGCGCATTCCTTCGCGCATATGCGCCATAGCTTCGGCCTTACTTATTCTTTTGACTATCTTTCACATCTTTATTATACATTCCCCTTTCTTTTCTAGTCCAATGAAATACATCTACAATCATCTTAATTATCAACGAATCCATCTGATTATGATAACTAAATCTTTGAGCCTTACATTTCTCCCCCTCTAAGAAATGATTTCGCCCTCGAAATCGCATATCATTCTATCAATGAAAGCATCAAAAGTAATAATATCAAAGTTAGATCAATTCTTACATTATTGAAATAATTCGGGGTGTTTCTGTCGCATGTTGGCTTCTGTCTCCCACGTCACTTCCTCGATGCCATGACGACTCCATTGGACTTTCACAAGTGGGATAATCTTCGTTCTGAGCTTATTTTCTTTTCGATCAAGAATCTGTATCGGTTGTTCCACATAGCTCAAAGTCTGATCAAGTTCAGCTTCGTTAGGTTGAATGACATGAGAAGCATCTGGCATATATTTTCGTAACATCGATACATGAAAGACATCATGTATCCCGGATAGAGAAGGAGGAAGTGCAAGTCGATAAGCTCTATCGCCAATCTTTTCAAGAATCTCGTAAGGACCAATGTATCGAGGAGATAATTTTCCGCGCTTGCCAAATCGAACAACGCCTCTGAATGGAGAAATCTTCAAAAACACTCTCTCTCCCGCCTCAAATACTAACGGTCTATGTCTGATATTGTTGTTTTCTACTACTTGTCATCCTCAAACGGATGGAGAAACTGAAGTTGTCAATAGAACTTTGGGAACACTTTTGCGTGCTATTCTTAAAAAGAACTTGGATTGACATTTCTATGGACTTTATTTTGGGGTTGCCTAGGACTAAGAAGGGGAGGGATTCTATTTTTGTTGTTGTGGATTGATTCTCTAAGATGGCACATTTTATAGCTTGTCATAAAACCGATGATGCTTCAAGCATTGCGGATTTGTTCTTTAGATAAGTCGTTAGGTTGCATGGCATGCCTAGGACTACTGTTTCTGGTCGCGATGTTAAATTCTTAAGTTAGTTTTGGAAGACTTTATGGGCTAAACTTGGCACAAAATTGTTGTTTTCTACTACTTGTCATCCTCAAACGGATGGACAAACTGAAGTTGTCAATAGAACTTTGGGAACACTTTTGCGTGCTATTCTTAAAAAGAACTTGGATTGACATTTCTATGGACTTTAGTTTGGGGTTGCCTAGGACTAAGAAGGGGAGATATTCTATTTTTGTTGTTGTGGATTGATTCTCTAAGATGGCACATTTTATGTGGGGACCCGGGCTCTAATTCTTTTTCTTGGGATTAAATGGATCAATAATATAAAAGTGGGTCAAATTTTCGCTTTTTACATTACTCAAATGTAACTAAACAACATCAGTTCTTTATTTCTTTTACGACATGCGAACGTAATATACAAACATAGGATACAACATTTCTTGTTTTAATCCATCCTCTGTAACTTGTAGTGAAATACAGTACAAGATAAAAGTAACTCTACTAGTCCATCTGCTAGGCCCGTGATCACCACGCTATGTCCATCGCTCATCTCTGTCGTGACCCAGATCCTGCCCCACCTGTTGTTATGCACACATACAGACATAACAACAGCCAGAAAACCGGTGAGAACAAATCCCAGTATAAACATGTAACATGCATATAAACAATCAAAAACATGAAACATGCTAATATGAATGTCATTCATATATAATCATGCAATGCGAGCCTAATCATGTCTAGATGCGACTCGACTACAACTCTAGGGATCCCGTTGTGAATAAGACGTCACTGGCTGTCACCTACCCTACCAATCGAGGTGCTGTACGTCTTATTCCTAGACTTCGGCCTGATCTGTATCCACGTCTACAAAGGGGCGGTGATCTTCCCCTAACCTGAGATATCACCGAACATCTAGTAGTCTGCCTGATCTCCAGACTGCCCTATCTTAATGCATGAATACAAAATCTGTAAACAAGCATAATGCAATGCTACATGATCTGTAAACAAAGCATAGCACGATCTGCATACAAGTTCTATAACAATCATAATCATATCAAGGTATAAACAATAAAACAAGTATGTGATTTTGGTTGGGAAACTCAAATGTGATCTCATTTGAGTCGTGATTCCCCAAACAAAACATGTACTATACCTTTCGTCGTAGAATCGCTGTCACGGTCGCCAATACAAATCTGAAATGGAAATGTGGATACGCACTCTATCAATTTCTAATCTAAATCAACATATATCCAAGTCACTACGTGATCTCAATTCATTTCGACGGCATAACGACGTAATTCTCGATACCGGTCAATCAAATTCTCAACAGATATCAACACATTATCAATCTAAACTCATCAACTCATAATCATCATCCTAAACATGTCATAGTACCCAAAATCTGCATATTTAGTTCTAAACATGCTATAAAAATCGTAACAATTGCATATGACATCCGTTCATCGATCCGGTTACGAATATATATTCATAATCACCACAAGAATACATAATCTAGTGTAATTCACAATTTCCCCAATCACCATATCTCAAATCATGTTGAACTGAAAGAAAAATACATCACCTCGTAGCTAATACGGAGAGGAGTTCAAAACCGAAGTCGGATTTGAATTTGGATGAGTAAATCTTACAAAAGTACAATTCAACCGTATGAAGAAAATGGAAGCTTTCCTCTGCACCTTTCAATTTATTCTGATGGAATGAAGGAAAAATTCGTGTCAATATATATATACATTGCATGGTTTAAGACACATGGCCAATCCTTTGAAATACACGTCTCGCGCATATGCGCGGCATTACTCGCGCATATGCGCCGAACCTACTGTCTCGGAAATTTTAGTACTCGCGCATATGCGCCACTAAACTCGCGCATATGCGCCAATGGTTCTGGACGCTCCGCGCATATGCGCCACTACTCTCGCGCATATGCGCCAAGGCTACTGTACATGTCGCGCATATGCGCCACTCTTTCCGCGCATATGCGCCAATGCTACTGGAATTCTCATGCATATGCGCGCATTCCTTCGCGCATATGCGCCATAGCTTCGGCCTTACTTATTCTTTTGACTATCTTTCACATCTTTATTATACATTCCCCTTTCTTTTCTAGTCCAATGAAATACATCTACAATCATCTTAATTATCAACGAATCCATCTGATTATGATAACTAAATCTTTGAGCCTTACATTTCTCCCCCTCTAAGAAATGATTTCGCCCTCGAAATCGCATATCATTCTATCAATGAAAGCATCAAAAGTAATAATATCAAAGTTAGATCAATACTTACATTATTGAAATAATTCGGGGTGTTTCTGTCGCATGTTGGCTTCTGTCTCCCACGTCACTTCCTCGATGCCATGACGACTCCATTGGACTTTCACAAGTGGGATAATCTTCGTTCTGAGCTTATTTTCTTTTCGATCAAGAATCTGTATCGGTTGTTCCACATAGCTCAAAGTCTGATCAAGTTCAGCTTCGTTAGGTTGAATGACATGAGAAGCATCTGGCATATATTTTCGTAACATCGATACATGAAAGACATCATGTATCCCGGATAGAGAAGGAGGAAGTGCAAGTCGATAAGCTCTATCGCCAATCTTTTCAAGAATCTCGTAAGGACCAATGTATCGAGGAGATAATTTTCCGCGCTTGCCAAATCGAACAACGCCTCTGAATGGAGAAATCTTCAAAAACACTCTCTCTCCCGCCTCAAATACTAACGGTCTACGTCTGATATTGGCGTACTTTGCTTGTCGATCTTGTGCTGTCTTCATCCTCTTCTGAATGAGTTTCACCTTCTCTGTCATGTCACGAATCATATCTGGCCCATGTTCTGGTAGCTCTGAGATATCATCCCAATATAGCGGAGATCTGCACTTCTTGCCATACAAAGCTTCAAACGGTGCCATCTCGATACTCGTCTGATAGCTATTATTGCAAGAGAATTCGCAAAGAGGTAGAGAATCTTGCCAACCAATGCCAAAATCTAGCACGACGGCTCTCAACATATCCTCTAAAGTCTGGATAGTCCGCTCTGACTGTCCATCTGTCTGAGGATGGTAAGCAGTACTCAGGTGTAATGTCGTTCCTAAGGCCTGCTGTAAACTGTGCCAGAAGTGTGAAGTGAATCGTGGATCACGATCTGATACGATAGACTTCGGTACTCCATGCAATCTGACTACCTCTCGAATATAAATCTCCGCCATCTGATCCTGTCTATACGTCATTCTGTATGGGATGAAACATGCAGATTTGGTCAATCTGTCAATAATAACCCAAATCGCATCGCAGCTTCTGGATGATCGTGGTAACTTCGTCACAAAATCCATGGAAATGTGATCCCATTTCCATTCTGGAATGACTAAACTTTGAAGTAATCCACCAGGCTTCTTCCTCTCAGCTTTCACCTGTTGGCAGTTCAAACACTTAGACACAAATTCGGCAATGTCCGACTTCATTTGCTTCCACCAGAACTGTGTCTTCAAGTCATTGTACATCTTCCTGCCACCAGGATGGATGCTGAACCGACTGCAGTGGGCTTCGGACATAATCTGATGTTTCAAATCTGGAACATCTGGCACTACTAGACGGTTATTCATGTACAACACATGATCTCGTACCTGATATTCTGATACATGCCCTGATCTGACCATTTGGATTGATCTTTGCACATTCTGATCAGTTCTTTGTGCTTCCTTGATCCTCATAATCAAATTGGGCTCAACTTGGATCGTAAAAAGTCGTAGTGGCTTACTATCTGCATCAAATTCTAATCCAGATGTACAGCAATTTTCAACTAACTTGTTAACACCTATCGTCGATAAGGACAAAGAACATACCTTACGACTCAAGGCATCTGCTGCTGCATTTGACTTTCCTGGATAATATTTGATTTCACAGTCAAAATCTTTCAGAAGATCTAGCCATCTACGCTGCCTCATGTTCAGTTCTGATTGAGAGAATAGATACTTTAGGCTCTTGTGATCGGAAAAGATTTCAAATTTCTCGCCGTAGAGATAATGACGCCAAATCTTTAACACAAATACGATAGCCGCCAATTCCAGATCATGAATGGGGTATCGTACCTCATGTGGCTTCAATTGTCTCGAGGCGTATGCGATCACATGGCCTCGCTGCATAAGAACACATCCCAAACCTCTATGAGAAGCATCACAATATACAACGAAATCACCCGTACCTGAAGGTATCGTCAGTACTGGAGCACTGGTCAGCCTTTTCTTCAACTCTAGAAAGCTAGACTCACACTCCTCTGACCAAACAAATGGTGCATTCTTTTGCGTCAATTGAGTTATTGGTTTGGCAATACTGGAGAAATCTTTGATAAATCTTCTGTAGTATCCGGCTAAGCCCATGAAACTGCGTATTTCTGGCACAAAAGTCGGTCTCGACCAACTGATCACAGCTTCCACTTTACTTGGGTCAACAGAAATACCATCTCCAGAAATGATATGCCCCAAGAATACAACTCGATTCAACCAAAACTCACACTTTGACAATTTAGCATACAGTCGCTCGTTCCTCAACGTCTGCAAAACAATTCTGAGATGCTCTGCATGCTCATTTCTGTTCTTTGAATACACCAAAATGTCATCAATGAAAACAATGACAAATTCATCTAGATATCTCTGAAACACTTGGTTCATCAAGCCCATAAATACCGCAGGAGCATTGGTTAAACCAAAAGGCATGACAATAAATTCGTAATGTCCATACCTGGTTCGAAATGCTGTCTTTGGTATGTCTATATCTCGAACTCTGAGCTGATGATATCCAGAACGCAAATCAATCTTCGAATACACAGAAGATCCCTGCAACTGATCAAATAAATCATCAATCCTTGGCAAAGGATATTTATTCTTGATCGTTGCCTTGTTCAGTTGCCGGTAATCAATACACAATCGCATCGAACCGTCTTTCTTCCGCACAAACAGCACCGGAGCGCCCCAAGGAGATACACTAGGTCTGATATATCCCTTGGCTAGAAGATCTTCTAATTGTGCTTTCAATTCTTTTAGTTCGATGGGTGCCATCCTATACGGGGCTCTCGAAATAGGGACGGTACCTGGTGTAAGATCAATACTGAAGTCTACCTCACGAACCGGAGGTAATCCTGGGATCTCATCTGGAAAAATATCTGGAAATTCCCGCACTACTGGTATATCTGCCAACGCCGGGCTCGACTTCTGCATATCTACAGCATAAATAAAGAAACCATCCGCTCCTTTTTGCAACAATCTGTTCATAGTAAGAGCCGAAATCAAGGGAATCCGAGATCTGGAACCCTTCCCGTAGAATTTCCACTCGTCTGTCATCTCGGGTCTGAATCTGACAATCTTGTGGAAACAATCCACGGTAGCTCTGTACTTTGTTAGCATGTCAATACCGACTATACAATCAAAATCAGCTAGACCCAACACTATACACTCTAGGTCAATTTCATGCCCCTGAAACTGTAGAATGCAATGTCTAACCGTAGTTACAGATATCAATCCACTTCCCAACGGCGAATTAATAGACACAACATCTAGCAAAGACTCAACAGGCAAAGAATGCAACAATGCAAATCGCTCTGAAATGAATGTATGCGATGCACCTGTATCTATCAAGATATAAGCAGGATAACCATAAAGAGAGCAGTTACCTGCTATAACATCATCTGGTGCATCCTGTGCTTGCTCTTCTGTCAATGCAAACACTTGAGCCTGTTGCCTCGGGGGTTGAGTCACCGTCTGACTACCTCGGCCTCTGGGTTGAGTCTGTGCCGGTGGAGGCTGAAAAGAGTGAACTGATGATGCCTGCCGCTCAAACTGAGGTACGGACCCGGATGCTCTTCCACTCTGGCCTTGCTGTACACTCCTCTGGGGACAGACTTTGGCAAAATGCCCCGGTTGCCTACAAATGTTACATCGGCCTGTAACTCCCTGGCACTGTTCAGTCGCATGCCTACCTCCACAAGAATTACAGTAGACACCTGAAGTCCTTGAACTTTGATCAAACCCAGTCTGTCTTGATCCGCTGGAGCTCGACGAACTGCTCCCAGGTCGCTTAAACTGTTTCCCTTTCGCCTTCAGCTGTTCTTTGCGTCCACTACTACTACCACCGCTTTCGAATCGAGGAGGAGGAACTTGGGATGGAGGTAGTGGCGGTCTCGGACTCGGTGCAACATACGGAGCACTCCGTTGCCTAAGCAATCCTGCTTCAGCTCCTTTGGCACGATTCAATGCATCCGAGAAATTATCGGGTCTCCCAGTATTGACCAACGTAAAGATATCTGGATTCAGGCCATTTATAAACTAATCTGCCATGGCCTCATCATTCCCTGAAACATGGGGTGCAAAACGAAGCAAAGAGGAAAATTTAGCAACGTACTCTTCAATGTTCAATTGCCCTTGCCTCAGGTTTGCGAATTCAGCGCCTTTATCTTTACGGTAGGATACAAGGAAGAACCGCTGGTAGAACTCCGTCTTGAATACCTTCCATGTAATCTCAGTGCCACGCTGCTCTAAAGCTCTCTTAATGTTCAACCACCAATTCTTGGCTATATCTTGCAATTGATGGCCAATTAGCTTGATCCTCTTCTCATCACTGTACTCCAAAGAGTCGAATAGCATTTCGATATCCTCAAGCCAGCTTTCGCACTCGATGGCATTCTCGGTACCTTTTAATGCGGGAGGTCGAAAGGATTGGAATCGCTTCAGCAACGTCTCCATAGGGGTCGCTGTAACATCCATAGGATCTCCGGATGTGCTCGCCTGTTCTGGCGCTGTGGGTCATAGAGGTACTGCTGCTCTTCTAGGAGGCATATCTAATAACCCAACTGATTAGTATACAAGATATACAACTGTCTCAGCCATCCTCTAGTCAGTTACCTCTGATCTAGAATCAGTTCTGATTCAGTTTATCACATGCTGAAAGAAATCAAACACAAACAACATGTAATAGGAAAGCAATAATCATGCTAGCACATCATAAGCAAGGAAGAAGACTCGATCTACCCCGCTCATTCTATCCTATCTCAGTCTAAAGGAACTCTCTGCTCTGATACCACCTGTTGTGGGGACCCGGGCTCTAATTCTTTTTCTTGGGATTAAATGGATCAATAATATAAAAGTGGGTCAAATTTTCGCTTTTTACATTACTCAAATGTAACTAAACAACATCAGTTCTTTATTTCTTTTACAACATGCGAACGTAATATACAAACATAGGATACAACATTTCTTGTTTTAATCCATCCTCTGTAACTTGTAGTGAAATACAGTACAAGATAAAAGTAACTCTACTAGTCCATCTGCTAGGCCCGTGATCACCACGCTATGTCCATCGCTCATCTCTGTCATGACCCAGATCCTGCCCCACCTGTTGTTATGCACACATACAGACATAACAACAGCCGGAAAACCGGTGAGAACAAATCCCAGTATAAACATGTAACATGCATATAAACAATCTAAAACATGAAACATGCTAATATGAATGTCATTCATATATAATCATGCAATGCGAGCCTAATCATGTCTAGATGCGACTCGACTACAACTCTAGGGATCCCGTTGTGAATAAGACATCACTGGCTGTCACCTACCCTACCAATCGAGGTGCTGTACGTCTTATTCCTAGACTTCGGCCTGATCTGTATCCACGTCTACAAAGGGGCGGTGATCTTCCCCTAAGCTGAGATATCGCCGAACATCTAGTAGTCTGCCTGATCTCCAGACTGCCCTATCTTAATGCATGAATACAAAATCTGTAAACAAGCATAATGCAATGCTACATGATCTGTAAACAAAGCATAGCACGATCTGCATACAAGTTCTATAACAATCATAATCATATCAAGGTATAAACAATAAAACAAGTATGTGATTTTGGTTGGGAAACTCAAATGTGATCTCATTTGAGTCGTGATTCCCCAAACAAAACATGTACTATACCTTTCGTCGTAGAATCGCTGTCACGGTCGCCAATACAAATCTGAAATGGAAATGTGGATACGCACTCTATCAATTTCTAATCTAAATCAACATATATCCAAGTCACTACGTGATCTCAATTCATTTCGACGGCATAACGACGTAATTCTCGATACCGGTCAATCAAATTCTCAACAGATATCAACACATTATCAATCTAAACTCATCAACTCATAATCATCATCCTAAACATGTCATAGTACCCAAAATCTGCATATTTAGTTCTAAACATGCTATAAAAATCGTAACAATTGCATATGACATCCGTTCTTCGATCCGGTTACGAATATATATTCATAATCATCACAAGAATACATAATCTAGTGTAATTCACAATTTCCCCAATCACCATATCTCAAATCATGTTGAACTGAAAGAAAAATACATCACCTCGTAGCTAATACGGAGAGGAGTTCAAAACCGAAGTCTGATTTGAATTTGGATGAGTAAATCTTACAAAAGTACAATTCAACCGTATGAAGAAAATGGAAGCTTTCCTCTGCACCTTTCAATTTATTCTGATGGAATGAAGGAAAAATTCGTGTCAATATATATATACATTGCATGGTTTAAGACACATGGCCAATCCTTTGAAATACACGTCTCGCGCATATGCGCGGCATTACTCGCGCATATGCGCCGAACCTACTGTCTCGGAAATTTTAGTACTCGCGCATATGCGCCACTAAACTCGCGCATATGCGCCAATGGTTCTGGACGCTCCGCGCATATGCGCCACTACTCTCGCGCATATGCGCCAAGGCTACTGTACATGTCGCGCATATGCGCCACTCTTTCCGCGCATATGCGCCAATGCTACTGGAATTCTCATGCATATGCGCGCATTCCTTCGCGCATATGCGCCATAGCTTCGGCCTTACTTATTCTTTTGACTATCTTTCACATCTTTATTATACATTCCCCTTTCTTTTCTAGTCCAATGAAATACATCTACAATCATCTTAATTATCAACGAATCCATCTGATTATGATAACTAAATCTTTGAGCCTTACATTTTATAGCTTGTCATAAAATCCGATGATGCTTCAAACATGGCGGATTTGTTCTTTAGAGAAGTCGCTAGGTTGCATGACATGCCTAGGACTATTGTTTCTAGTCGCGATGTTAAATTCTTGAGTTACTTTTGGTAGACTTTATGGGCTAAACTTGGCACAAAATTGTTGTTTTCTACTACTTGTCATCCTCAAACGGATGGACAAACTGAAGTTGTCAATAGAACTTTGGGAACACTTTTGCGTGCTATTCTTAAAAAGAACTTGGATTGACATTTCAATGGACTTTATTTTGGGGTTGCCTAGGACTAAGAAGGGGAGGGATTCTATTTTAGTTGTTGTGGATAGATTCTCTAAGATGGCACATTTTATAGCTTGTCATAAAATCCATGGATTTGTTCTTTAGAGAAGTCGCTAGGTTGCATGGCATGCCTAGGACTATTGTTTCTGGTCGCGATGTTAAATTCTTGAGTTACGTTTGGAAGACTTTATGGGCTAAACTTGGCACAAAATTGTTGTTTTCTACTAGTTGTCATCCTCAAACGGATGGACAAACTGAAGTTGTCAATAGAACTTTGGGAACACTTTTGCGTGCTATTCTTAAAAAGAACTTGGATTGACATTTCTATGGACTTTATTTTGGGGTTGCCTAGGACTAAGAAGGGGAGGATTCTATTATTGTTGTTGTGGATAGATTCTCTAAGATGGCACATTTTATAGCTTGTCATAAAACCGATGATGCTTCAAACATTGCAGATTTGTTCTTTAGAGAAGTCGCTAGGTTGCATGGCATGCCTCGGACTATTGTTTCTGGTCGCGATGTTAAATTCTTGAGTTACTTTTGGAAGACTTCATGGGCTAAACTTGGCACAAAATTGTTGTTTTCTACTACTTGTCATCCTCAAACGGATGGACAAACTGAAGTTGTCAATAGAACTTTGGGAACACTTTTGCGTGCTATTCTTAAAAAGAACTTTGATTGACATTTCTATGGACTTTATTTTGGGGTTGCCTAGGACTAAGAAGGGGAGGGATTCTATTTTTGTTGTTGTGGATTGATTCTCAAAATGGCACATTTTATAGCTTGTCATAAAATCCGATGATCCTTCAAACATGGCGGATTTGTTCTTTAGAGAAGTCGCTAGGTTGCATGGCATGCCTGGGACTATTGTTTCTGGTCGCGATGTTACATTCTTGAGTTAGTTTTGGAAGACTTTATGGGCTAAACTTGGCACAAAATTGTTGTTTTATACTACTTGTCATCCTCAAACGGATGGACAAACTGAAGTTGTCAATAGAACTTTGGGAACACTTTTGCGTGCTATTCTTAAAAAGATCTTGGATTGACATTTCTATGGACTTTATTTTGGGGTTGCCTAGGACTAAGAAGGGGAGGGATTCTGTTTTTGTTGTTGTGGATAGATTCTCTAAGATGGCACATTTTATAGCTTGTCATAAAACTGATGATGCTTCAAACATTGCGGAATAGTTCTTTAGAGAAGTCGTTAGGTTGCATGGCATGCGTAGGACTATTGTTTCTGGTCGCGATGTTAAATTCTTGAGTTACTTTTGGAAGACTTTATGGGCTAAACTTGGCAAAAAATTGTTGTTTTCTACTACTTGTCATCCTCAAACGGATGGACAAACTGAAGTTGTCAATAGAACTTTGGGAACACTTTTGCGTGCTATTCTTAAAAAGAACTTGGATTAACATTTCTATGGACTTTATTTTGGGGTTGCCTAGGACTAAGAAGGGGAGGGATTCTATTTTTGTTGTTGTGGATAGATTCTCTAAGATGGCACATTTTATAGCTTGTCATAAAATCCGATGATGCTTCAAACATGGCGGATTTGTTCTTTAGAGAAGTCGCTAGGTTGCATGGCATGCCTGGGACTATTGTTTCTGGTCGCGATGTTAAATTCTTGAGTTACTTTTGGAAGACTTTATGGGCTAAACTTGGCACAAAATTGTTGTTTTCTACTACTTGTCATCCTCAAACGGATAGACAAACTGAAGTTGTCAATAGAACTTTGGGAACACTTTTGCGTGCTATTCTTAAAAAGAACTTGGATTGACATTTCTATGGACTTTATTTTGGGGTTGCCTAGGACTAAGAAGGGGAGGGCTTCTATTTTTGTTGTTGTGGATTGATTCTCTAAGATGGCACATTTTATAGCTTGTCATAAAATCGATGATGCTTCAAACATTGCGGATTTTTTCTTTAGAGAAGTCGTTAGGTGGCATGGCATGCCTGGGACTATTGTTTCTGGTCGCGATGTTAAATTCTTGAGTTACTTTTGGAAGACTTCATGGGCTAAACTTGGCACAAAATTGTTGTTTTCTACTACTTGTCATCCTCAAACGGATGGACAAACTGAAGTTGTCAATAGAACTTTGGGAACACTTTTGCGTGCTATTCTTAAAAAGAACTTTGATTGACATTTCTATGGACTTTATTTTGGGGTTGCCTAGGACTAAGAAGGGGAGGGATTCTATTTTTGTTGTTGTGGATTGATTCTCAAAGATGGCACATTTTATAGCTTGTCATAAAATCCGATGATGCTTCAAACATGGCGGATTTGTTCTTTAGAGAAGTCGCTAGGTTGCATGGCATGCCTAGGACTATTGTTTCTGGTCGCGATGTTAAATTCTTGAGTTACGTTTGGAAGACTTTATGGGCTAAACTTGGCACAAAATTGTTGTTTTCTACTACTTGTCATCCTCAAACGGATGGACAAACTGAAGTTGTCAATAGAACTTTGGGAACACTTTTGCGTGCTATTCTTAAAAAGAACTTGGATTTACATTTCTATGGACTTTATTTTGGGGTTGCTTAGGACTAAGAAGGGGAGGGATTCTATTTTTGTTGTTGTGGATTGATTCTCTCAGATGGCACATTTTATAGCTTGTCATAAAATCCGATGATGCTTCAAACATGGCGGATTTGTTCTTTAGAGAAGTCGCTAGGTTGCATGACATGCCTAGGACTATTGTTTCTAGTCGCGATGTCAAATTCTTGAGTTACTTTTGGTAGACTTTATGGGCTAAACTTGGCACAAAATTGTTGTTTTCTACTACTTGTCATCCTCAAACGGATGGACAAACTGAAGTTGTCAATAGAACTTTGGGAACACTTTTGCGTGCTATTCTTAAAAAGAACTTGGATTGACATTTCTATGGACTTTATTTTGGGGTTGCCTAGACTAAGAAGGGGAGGGATTCTATTTTTGTTGTTGTGGATTGATTCTCTAAGATGGCACATTTTATAGCTTGTCATAAAATCCGATGATGCTTCAAACATGGCGGATTTGTTCTTTAGAGAAGTCGCTAGGTTGCATGGCATGCCTGGGACTATTGTTTCTGGTCGCGATGTTAAATTCTTGAGTTACTTTTGGAAGACTTTATGGGCTAAACATGGCACAAAATTGTTGTTTTCTACTACTTGTCATCCTCAAACGGATGGACAAACTGAAGTTGTCAATAGAACTTTGGGAACACTTTTGCGTGCTATTCTTAAAAAGAACTTGGATTGACATTTCTATGGACTTTATTTTGGGGTTGCCTAGGACTAAGAAGGGGAGGGATTCTATTTTTGTTGTTGTGGATTGATTCTCTAAGATGGCACATTTTATAGCTTGTCATAAAATCCGATGATGCTTCAAACATGGCGGATTTGTTCTTTAGAGAAGTCGCTAGGTTGCATGGCATGCCTAGGACTATTGTTTCTGGTCGCGATGTTAAATTCTTGAGTTACTTTTGGAAGACTTTATGGGCTAAACTTGGCACAAAATTGTTGTTTTCTACTACTTGTCATCCTCAAACGGATGGACAAACTGAAGTTGTCAATAGAACTTTGGGAACACTTTTGCGTGCTATTCTTAAAAAGAACTTGGATTGACATTTCTATGGACTTTATTTTGGGGTTGCCTAGGACTAAGAAGGGGAGGGATTCTATTTTTGTTGTTGTGGATTGATTCTCTAAGATGGCACATTTTATAGCTTGTCATAAAATCGATGATGCTTCAAACATTGCGGATTTGTTCTTTAGAGAAGTCGTTAGGTTGCATGGCATGCCTAGGACTATTGTTTCTGGTCGCGATGTTAAATTCTTGAGTTACTTTTGGAAGACTTTATGGGCTAAACTTGGCACAAAATTGTTGTTTTCTACTACTTGTCATCCTCAAACGGATGGACAAACTGAAGTTGTCAATAGAACTTTGGGAACACTTTTGCGTGCTATTCTTAAAAAGAACTTGGATTGACATTTCTATGGACTTTATTTTGGGGTTGCCTAGGACTAAGAAGGGGAGGGATTCTATTTTTGTTGTTGTGGATTGATTCTCTAAGATGGCACATTTTATAGCTTGTCATAAAATCCGATGATGCTTCAAACATGGCGGATTTGTTCTTTAGAGAAGTCGCTAGGTTGCATGGCATGCCTAGGACTATTGTTTCTGGTCGCGATGTTAAATTCTTGAGTTACTTTTGGAAGACTTTATGGGCTAAACTTGGCACAAAATTGTTGTTTTCTACTACTTGTCATCCTCAAACGGATGGACAAACTGAAGTTGTCAATAGAACTTTGGGAACACTTTTGCGTGCTATTCTTAAAAAGAACTTGGATTGACATTTCTATGGACTTTATTTTGGGGTTGCCTAGGACTAAGAAGGGGAGGGATTCTATTTTTGTTGTTGTGGATTGATTCTCTCAGATGGCACATTTTATAGCTTGTCATAAAATCCGATGATGCTTCAAACATGGCGGATTTGTTCTTTAGAGAAGTCGCTAGGTTGCATGACATGCCTAGGACTATTGTTTCTAGTCGCGATGTTAAATTCTTGAGTTACTTTTGGTAGACTTTATGGGCTAAACTTGGCACAAAATTGTTGTTTTCTACTACTTGTCATCCTCAAACGGATGGACAAACTGAAGTTGTCAATAGAACTTTGGGAACACTTTTGCGTGCTATTCTTAAAAAGAACTTGGATTGACATTTCTATGGACTTTATTTTGGGGTTGCCTAGACTAAGAAGGGGAGGGATTCTATTTTTGTTGTTGTGGATTGATTCTCTAAGATGGCACATTTTATAGCTTGTCATAAAATCCGATGATGCTTCAAACATGGCGGATTTGTTCTTTAGAGAAGTCGCTAGGTTGCATGGCATGCCTGGGACTATTGTTTCTGGTCGCGATGTTAAATTCTTGAGTTACTTTTGGAAGACTTTATGGGCTAAACTTGGCACAAAATTGTTGTTTTCTACTACTTGTCATCCTCAAACGGATGGACAAACTGAAGTTGTCAATAGAACTTTGGGAACACTTTTGCGTGCTATTCTTAAAAAGAACTTGATTGACATTTCTATGGACTTTATTTTGGGGTTGCCTAGGACTAAGAAGGGGAGGGATTCTATTTTTGTTGTTGTGGATTGATTCTCTAAGATGGCACATTTTATAGCTTGTCATAAAATCCGATGATGCTTCAAACATGGCGGATTTGTTCTTTAGAGAAGTCGCTAGGTTGCATGACATGCCTAGGACTATTGTTTCTAGTCGCGATGTTAAATTCTTGAGTTACTTTTGGTAGACTTTATGGGCTAAACTTGGCACAAAATTGTTGCTTTCTACTACTTGTCATCCTCAAACGGATGGACAAACTGAAGTTGTCAATAGAACTTTGGGAACACTTTTGCGTGCTATTCTTAAAAAGAACTTGGATTGACATTTCTATGTACTTTATTTTGGGGTTGCCTAGACTAAGAAGGGGAGGGATTCTATTTTTGTTGTTGTGGATTGATTCTCTAAGATGGCACATTTTATAGCTTGTCATAAAATCCGATGATGCTTCAAACATGGCGGATTTGTTCTTTAGAGAAGTCGCTAGGTTGCATGGCATGCCTGGGACTATTGTTTCTGGTCGCGATGTTAAATTCTTGAGTTACTTTTGGAAGACTTTATGGGCTAAACTTGGCACAAAATTGTTGTTTTCTACTACTTGTCATCCTCAAACGGATGGACAAACTGAAGTTGTCAATAGAACTTTGGGAACACTTTTGCGTGATATTCTTAAAAAGAACTTGCATTGACATTTCTATGGAATTTATTTTGGGGTTGCCTAGGACTAAGAAGGGGAGGGATTCTATTTTTGTTGTAGTGGATTGATTCTCTAAGATGGCACATTTTATAGCTTGTCATAAAATCCGATGATGCTTCAAACATGGCGGATTTGTTCTTTAGAGAAGTCGCTAGGTTGCATGGCATGCCTGGGACTATTGTTTCTGGTCGCGATGTTAAATTCTTGAGTTACTGATATGAATCTGGCCGGGCATGGTGTTCAAATTATTGATAAGCAAGGGAGAAGGGCTCGTGATGCATGGGAGCATGTTGGAAAGCCGAAGGAACATTATTCAAGCATTATTTTGAAGAACCGAGGCTGCACGGACCCAAGCACGGACCAGTACACGGGGTCCGTGTCCATTACACTTGAGGAAGAGAAATCACGAGCCTACACGGACCCGAGCACGGACCTGTACACGGGGTCCGTGTCTACTACTTTCGAGACATGAAAATTACAGTGCCTACACGGACACTCTTCCGGACCTCTACACGGGGTCCGTGCCTTTACGTTTGGACGAGATTTATTTTCCTATTTTAGAGTTTTATTTATTTTGGCAAGTAGATTTGATATCTTTTCATTTTGAGTTAATATATACTCGAAAATTTCATCATTGTAATGTGGGGACCCGGACGCTGATCTTTCTCATTACTCATTATTGGGATTTAATTATCAGTTCTGATAAACAGGGTCTAAAAATTTTTCTTTTTAATATGTAACTGCGGAAGGTAATTGTAATAGCCGAGCCCAGTGTACGGTACGATTTAAGTTTCGTTTGTTATTTGGGCTATGTGATTAGATGTTTAGAGTTGTGTTTTGGGCCATAGTATTATTGGTTATTATTGTTCTTGAGGTGTTAGTTGTTGTTGGTTGTTCGTTTCAGAGTTTCGGATCGATTTTAGTTGCGTTGATTTTTTATCATTGCCGTAGCAAGAGTGCACCCGCGCTCTTAGAGGAGTGCCCCTGCGGTGTACTATTCATCATTTTGGTTTTGGAAGGCCGTGGCATCACCGCACCCGCGGCAGTGTAAGCACCGCACCCGCGGTGAGACCGCACCCGCGGTAATTGTAGCACCGCACCCGCGGTCATCGTGCATGGATTTATTTTGTTGCGCCGAGAGCTCAGCGCACCCGCGGCCCTTGTGTTGTCGCACCCGCGGTATAGGTATGGACGAGTTTTTAAGTTACTTTTTGGGAGTTGTTGGCCTTACCTTATCTCATCTTTCCCCTTCATTTCGAGATTTCCTCTCTAGAACAAAGGTTTTCATCCATTTCTTTTGCTTCCTACCTTTGATTCTTGGATTTGTTTGGATTTTCGACTTGAGATCGACGTTCTCCTTGGTGCTAGGAAGCTTAGGTAAGTTTTTGGTGCGATTCTATTAAGGTTGTGAGTTAAGAGTTGACTTAGGTTTGATGTTTTGTTGGTTTAATGGATTATTTAACTTGTATTTTTGGATATAGAGTTGATTTTGGTGTTGTTTATGGATTATTGTTGTAGGTTGTGTACCAAGAGTATAGTTTGGAGGTGTTCTATTGGTTTGTAAGTGGAATTTCATTCCTTTGCTCACATGATGTTATATGTATTGTGTTTTAAAGATTTTAAAGTGATATTCACTTCAATTGATTCATTGTTATGTATTGATTCCATTGATTATCTATTGGAGTCATTGATATCTCACTATTGTTAAAAGGGAATACAAGAGAAAATAAGAGATTGTGAAACGACGGCTTTAAATGCTATTCAGAGTTCAAATGTTTTATTGGATTGATTAAGCATAGTCAGAGCATTGCATGCAATTAGTTGATCAACGACCATAGGCTTTTATCCCTCAGAGTTATCGGTTTATATCGATAGGGATATTAGCACCAGAGCAGAGATACTATTGATATCAATCCAACCAGAGAAAAGAGAATACCATCTTATTGCTATCTTATTGATATGCTATTGCTACAGTTATTGCTACAGTATTCATGTTTCAGAGTTGATGGTATTTATGATTTCAAAGTCATGTTTTACAGAGTATACTATGTATCATTGCTATGTAGAGTTCCACTTGCTGAGATTTATTCTCATTTCAGTTATTTTCATGTGATGCAGATCAGAGTGGAGGTCCTGGACGTTGACTGTGGATAGGGGTCATATGCATACACCGTTGGAAGGAAGATTTTGGCATGATCATAGGAATGATATTTTGTATTTTGTTATGTCATTTAAATGATCATGTATTGCTATTTTGTAAACAGTTTTATGAAATGTATTTTGAAAATCCTTCCATATTTTAAAGAAAAATTTATTTCCGCTGCGTATTTTTATTGTTACGGGATAGAGGTGTCACATTTAGTGGTATCAGAGCGGTGTTCTTCGGACCAATGCATATGACTTCGTCTACTTTCAACTGTCCGGGTATGTTTTCTTGCATCTATCCATTGTTATATATTGATATGTCTTTTGTGAGCCCATTGTAGAGTATGCCTCCTAAGCGTAAGGCGACAGAGGGTGAGGATAGTTCTTCCTCGAGAGTTGTCGACGAGTTCGGCAAGTTGCTTAAGGAGCAGGCTAAAGTTCATAGCGAGCAGATTCAGCAGCTCATTCGTATGCAAGGTACTGGACAGGGTAGAGGCCAAGGTAGAGTTCCAGTTGCTCAGGTTGTTGGCACTGATGCCGTCTTTTCTGCTTTCAAGAGGATGGATCCACCGGAATTCACAGGTAGCACTGATCCTTTAGTTGCAGTTGAGTGGGTCAAGGCTCTAGAGGCGATCTTTGATCATCTCCACTACGAGGATAGAGACCGTATCAGCTGTGCTGTATTCATGTTGGTTAAAGCTGCTCGCATTTGGTGGAATGCGACCAAAGTTGGAGTTGATGTTGCGACACTGAAGTGGTCAGAGTTCACTGACCTGTTCTATGACAATTATTTCCCCGATGCACTTCGAGCGAGGAAGGTTACGGAGTTCTTGGAGCTTCGACAAGGGAGCATGGATGTTGGTCAGTATATTCTAAAGTTTGAGGAGGGTTGCCTATTTGCTCCGTACATTGCATCCAATGACAAAGATAAAGGCGCTCATTTCATTCGAGGCCTTAGAGCAGAGATTCGTCGTGATATCAACATGTCCAAGGCTGTGACTTTCAAGGAGATTGTGTCCAAGGCATTGTTGGCAGAGCAGGATGAGAAGGACATCACTAGAGAGAGGCAGGAGAGGCATCAAGCTGTTGCTCAGAGAGGCCAGGGTTCTAATCAGAGGGGCAGGGATCGTTTCAAGGGCAAGGGCAAGATGGAGCCGAGTCCTAGACCACCGCCAGTTCCAGTTGATCCCGAGAAGCCTTTGTGTCCGAAGTGTGGCAAGCATCATAGGGGAGAGTGCAGATTTGGCACTCATACTTGTTATCGTTGTGGCACGGCAGGCCACGTTGCCAGGAATTGTCCACAAGGAGCTAGCCAAGGGAAGGTGCAGGGTAGTATCTTTACGATGACCAAGGAAGGTATTAATCATGATTCTTCATTGATCTCTAGTACTATTTTGATTTCAGGCAGAGTAGCTACTACTTTGATAGATACTGGTGCTACTCATTCTTTTATGTCTGATTTGTTTTTGAGATCTTTGGGTATAGTTCCTTCTGTTCTTCCCCTCCAGCTTAGTGTTGTTTTGCCTTCGGGGGACGTGTTGTGCCCGACATCAATTGTCTTTGCGTGCCCTGTTAGTATTGAGGAGCGAGTTGTCTTCGCTGATTTGATTGTTATCCCTATGGTTGCCTTTGATGTTATTCTCGGCATGGATTGGCTTTCGACTTACCGTGCAGTTATCGATTGTGTTGCTAAGAAGGTGACTTTTGCAGATGATGGCCAGGGAGGAGTTCTCGCCAGCTCAGGTACTTCGCTGGTCCTTCCTTTTATTTCTTGTCTTGAGGCTGAGAGATTGTCATGTAGAGGTTGCGATGGGTTTCTTGCTTCTATTGTGGATGTTGATGGTATGGTTAAGTTGAATATTGATGATATTGATGTTGTGAGGGAGTTTGCCTTGGGTTTGAGGATGATGTTCCGGGTTTGCCGCCGGACAGAGATGTTGAGTTCGTTATCGATCTAGCTCCTGGTACGGTTCCTATCTCTAAGGCTCCGTACCGGATGGCTCCTACTGAGATGAAAGAGTTGAAGACTCAGTTGCAGGATCTTTTAGACAAGGGTTTTAACAAAGAACCACTTTGTTGAGCTCTCTGTAGTCGAGTTCTTCGCCTTGTTAAGAAGAAAGATGGTTCTTTGCGGCTGTGTATCGACTACAGAGAGCTCAACAAAGTGACTGTCAAGAACAAGTATCCGTTGCCACGGATTGATGATCTATTTGACCAACTTCATGGTGCCACTGTATTTTCGAAGATTGATCTTCGGTCTGACTATTATCAGTTGAAGGTTAGGGAGTCTGATATCCCTAAGACAGCGTTCAGGACCAGGTACGGTCACTATGAGTTCATGGTTATGTCTTTTGGTCTGACCAATGCCCCTTCAGTCTTCATGGATTTGATGAATCGTGTGTTCAAGCCTTATCTGGATAGCTTCGTCATTGTCTTCATTGACGACATCTTGATCTATTCCAAGACCAGAGAGCTTCATGCAGAGCATCTCAGAGTGGTTCTTCAGTTGTTGCGAGAGAAGAGGCTGTTTGCCAAGTTGAAGAAATGTGAGTTTTGGCTGGATCAGATTTCTTTTCTAGGCCATGTTGTTTCGAGGGATGGCATTGCTGTTGATCCATTGAAGATAGAGGCGATTCAGAATTGGCCTATTCCTACTACTGTTTCAGAGGTACGCAGTTTCCTTGGTTTGGCGGGTTATTATCGTCGTTTCATTTAAGATTTCTCCAAGATTGCCCTGCCATTGTCCAATTTGATGAGGAAGACTGTGAAGTTCGAGTGGTCTATCGATTGCCAGAGTGCATTCCAGGAGTTGAAGGATAGATTGACGACAGCTCATGTTCTTTCATTGCCCAGTGGTTCAGAGGATTTCGTTGTCTATACTGATGCGTCAAAGAGAGGCCTTGGTGCAGTGCTGATGCAGCGAGGTAAGGTCATTGCTTATGCCTCTCGTCAGTTGAAAGACTATGAGAAGAATTATCCGACGCATGATTTGGAGCTAGCAGCTGTGGTTTTTGCCCTGATGATTTGGAGACATTATCTGTATGGCGAAAAGTGTGAGATCTTCACAGACCACAAGAGTTTGAAGTATCTGTTTTCTCAGAAAGAGCTCAACATGAGGCAGAGGAGGTGGTTAGAGCTGGTCAAAGATTATGATGTGGCTATCAGTTTTCACCCAAGGAAGGCGAACGTTGTGGCTGATGCTTTGAGTCGTAAATCGAGTTCTTCCTTGAGTTCTTTGATTCAGAGGCCGTTGCTGATGGACTTGCATCGAGAGGATATTTCTTTGGTAGTCCCCGGAACCATTGCTCGCTTTTCAGCGTTGGTCATTCGGGCTACTTTGACGGACAGGATCCGTAGAGAGCAGACTGTCGATGTGCAGTTGCTAGAGTTAAGAGCTAGAGCTGAGGAGAGGGGTAACTCAGAGTTTGCGATGAATGGTGATGGATTGGTGACTTTCAGAGGCCGTATCTGTGTTCCTATTGGCGATGATATTCGGCGAGATGTCTTGACAGAGGCTCATACTGCGCCATATTCGATTCATCCAGGCAGTACGAAGATGTATCAGGATCTTCGTCGACTCTACTGGTGGCCAGGTATGAAGAAAGATATTGCTTTGTTCATTTCTCAGTGCCTTACTTGTCAGCAGGTGAAAATTGAGCATCAGAGACCTACTGGGACATTGCTATCTTTGCCGATTCCTCAGTGGAAGTGGGAGCACATTACGATGGATTTCGTGACTGGTCTTCCCAGAGTGCAGAAAGGTTATAATTCCATTTGGGTCATTGTTGATCGGTTAACCAAGTCAGCGCACTTTCTCCCAGTCAAGACGACGTACTCCATGAAGCAGTACGCCGAGGATTATATTGCAGAGATTGTTAGACTTCACGGTGTCCCTGTGTCGATCGTGTCTGATCGTGACCCCAGGTTTACCTCCGAGTTTTGGAAGAGTCTGCACAGAGCTATGGGATCACGGTTAGCTTTCAGTACAGCTTATCACCCTCAGAGCGACGGTCAGTCAGAGAGAGTCATTCAGATTTTAGAGGACTTGCTCAGAGCTTGTACTATTGACTATTCTGGTAGCTGGGATTCTAAATTGCCACTTGTGGAGTTCACGTACAACAATAGCTACCAGGCGTCGATTGGGATGGCACCGTATGAGGCACTTTATGGCAGGAAGTGCAGATCGCCTTTGTATTGGGATGAGGTTGGCGAGGGAAAGATGTTGGGACCAGAGTTGGTCCAGCAGACGGCCGATGTTGTTGCTGTGATCCGAGAGAGGATGAAGACTGCACAGTCGAGACAGAAGAGCTATGCAGATGTTCGTCGTAGGCCTTTGCAGTTCGAGGTTGGCGACCATGTGTTCCTTAAGATTGCACCTCTCAAGGGTGTGATGAGATTTGGCAAGAAGGGTAAGTTGAGTCCGAGATTCATTGGTCCTTTTGAGATCTTGGACAGAGTTGGTGACAGAGCCTACAGATTAGCCCTACCGCCAGATCTTGATAGAGTTCATAATGTGTTTCATGTTTAGATGCTCAGGAAGTATATTGAAAGATCCTTCCCATATTCTTCGCCACGAGCCATTGGACTTGACGCCGAATTTGACTTACCAAGAGATTCCGATTCAGATTCTGGATCGCACAGTTAGAGTTTTGAGGAATAAAGAGATCGGCATTGTTAAAGTCCTTTGGAGGAACCATTTGATCGAAGAGGCTACGTGGGAACCAGAGGATGAGATGAGAGAGAAGTATCCTGAGTTGTTCGTGCAGTGACGTCAATTTCGCGGACGAAATTCCTCTAAGGAGGGGAGATTGTAATAGCCGAGCCCAGTGTACGGTACGACCTGTTGTGGGGACACGGGCTCTAACTCAATTCTTTTGGGATTTAATTGGATCTTTGTTCGAAAATGTGGGTCAAAAATTTGCTTTTAACTTTAATTCAAATGTATTAACGAAAGCATCACATGTCTCAATAGAAATTAAACAACGTAATGTACATACAAGTCTGTGCGTACAAACATACACTAGTGTTCAATAACAACTACAAACATAAGTGCTACAAGTCCAGTAGGAAACACTAGGAATCTTCCACGCCCGAGATCTCCACGCTATCAACTCTCTCTTCCTCGTCGTGACCCTGATCCTGCCCCACCTGTTGCCATGCACACATACAGACACGACAACAGCCGGATAACTCCGGTGAGAACATATCCCAGTATAAAACATGGATGCATGCAATGTCATAAATCATGTACAAAAGCATAGCATATATCAATTAACATGAATAAAATCTAAACATGTAGAAGAATACAAATCTGTACTCAACATTTAAATCTTGACTCGACTCGTTTCTAATCTAGGGATCCCGGTGTGAATGAGACGGTCTGTCACCTACCCAACCACTCGGGGCAACGGTACGTCTTATTCCTAGACTTCGGTCAACTCTGTATCGAGGGTCTACACATATAGCAAATCTGCTTCTATGCGTCGATACACCGAAACGTCTAGTTTTGGCAATCTGCCAATATCTCCTATCTCAGGACTCGAATATAAATCAATAAACAAGACATTACATAATCAATGTAATAACAATCTAGTATGTGATTTAGGGAAACTCGTATCAAATCTGAATCGAGTTGTGCAATCCCGTGACCACATGAAGTATACCTTTCTTGTCGCACTGTCTGTCAAGATCTCGAATCAAATGTCAACCTGTCCCTTCAACTCTGAAATGGCAATGTGTAGACACACCATATCAATCTCTAACTCAAAGAAACATATATGCAAATCAATAATAAATCTTGGTACAAATCGACGGCATAACAGCGTAATTCTCGGTACCGGTCAACTCAAGAACATCATACTCAATCACAATCAACTCATAATCTCATCAACACATCCATATATATTCTGAAATCTGCATATACTCGATCCATACATGCTGGAGAATCGAACCCATAGCATATGACATCCATAATTCGATTCGGTAGTGAATATATCAAGCTCATACTATCAAGAACACATATCTTCAACAAAATCATAAATTCTCCAACACATATGTTTCGAACCATGCTGAAAATGTATAAAACTTACGTCACTTTGTAGCCGTAAATGCAAGGAACACAAATCTAACCTCGGAATTAAAATCGGGACACAAAATTATTCAAAAGCACAAGTTGAAAATCAAAAGGACATGAAGCTTTCTTCCAAGCCTTCCCTCGACTCTCCGGTTCTGAACTAAAAGAGGAAGATGACACATATCATATATGCATGGCAAAAGGGCAAGTGGTTTATTTTTCACTTGACACGCAAGACCGCGGGTGCGGTGTACTCGGGAGCGCGGGTGCGCTATGCTCTCGGCAGCCCCATGATTTTTCCAAAATTCGATGACCGCGGGTGCGGTCATGTTATTACCGCGGGTGCGGTGACTGTTCGCACAATTTCACCAATTCTCTATCAAGGCACCGTGGGTGCGGTCCTTCTTGTACCGCGGGTGCGGTGGGGCTTCGGCCCTGCTGCTCAAAATTTCATAATTCATGCATTCTTATCTCTACAATTCCCACATCAATAATACCGATAATTCTCGAGCCTTACATTTCTCCCCCTCTTAGACAGGAGTTCGTCCTCGAACTCGTAAACCAGTAATCACACCAATATACACAAAACAGTAAAGTCAAAGCGGGAAGAAAGACTCACATCATAAGAATAGCTCGGGATGCCTCTGTCTCATCTCAGACTCCGTTTCCCAAGTTGCTTCCTCGATGCCATGACGACTCCACTGAACCTTCACAAGCGGAATAGTCTTGGTTCTAAGTTGTTTCTCCTTCCGATCAAGAATCTGTATCGGTCTTTCCACATAGCTCAGAGTATGGTCTAACTCGGCTTCGTCAGTGTGAATGACATGAGAATCATCCGGCATATATTTGCGCAACATCGATACATGAAAAACATCATGTATACCGGACAGTGAAGGAGGAAGAGCAAGTCTGTAAGCTCGATCGCCAATCTTCTCAAGAATCTCATACGGACCAACGTATCTAGGAGACAACTTCCCACGTTTGCCAAATCTGACAACGCCTCTGAAAGGTGAAATTCTCAAAAATACTCTGTCTTCCTGCTCAAATACCAACGGTCTGCGTTTGACATTGGCGTACTTCGCTTGCCTATCCTGTGCCGTCTTCATTCGCTTCTGAATGATCTTCACTTTCTCGGTCATCTCACGAATCATATCAGGCCCCAACTCTGGTACTTCAGAGATATCATCCCAGTACAACGGAGATCTGCACTTCTTTCCGTATAAAGCTTCGAACGGTGCCATCTGAATGCTAGTCTGATAACTGTTGTTGTATGAAAACTCACACAACGGCAATGAATCTTGCCAACTAGTACCAAAATCTAGTACTACAGCTCTCAACATATCCTCTAAAGTCTGGATAGTCCGTTCTGACTGTCCGTCTGTCTGGGGATGATAAGCAGTGCTCAGGTGTAAATTCGTACCCAAAGCCTGCTGCAAACTGTGCCAAAAATGAGAAGTGAATCGTGGATCACGATCTGATACGATCGACTTCGGCACACCATGCAATCTGACGACCTCTCTGACATACAACTCTGCCATCTGATCGTGTCGATAGGTCGTTCTGTACGGAATAAAGCAAGCTGATTTGGTCAATCTATCAATGATGACCCAAATCGAATCACAGCCCCAGGATGATCGAGGTAACTTCGTCACGAAATCCATGGAAATGTGGTCCCATTTCCATTCAGGAACAGACAAACTCTGAAGTAAACCTCCGGGCTTCTTCCTCTCTGCCTTCACCTGTTGGCAATTCAGACATCTAGACACAAATTCTGCAATATCTGTCTTCATCTGCTTCCACCAGAATTGCGTCTTCAAGTCATTGTACATCTTTCTGCCTCCAGGATGAATGCTGAACCGACTACAGTGTGCCTCTGACATGATCTGTCGTCTCAAATCTGAAACATCTGGCACCACTAGACGGTTATTCACATACAGAATAGAATCTCTAACCTGATATTCTGAGATATGTCCAGTTCTGACCATATCACTCGATCTCTGAACGTTCGGATCAGTTCTTTGTGCTTCTTTGATCCTCAAAATAAGATCTGGCTCAATCTGAATCGCAGCAAGTCGTAACGGTCTACTCTCTGTATCAAATGTCAATCCAGACAAGCAACAATCTTCTACTAAATTCGATACACCTACAGTCGACAAGGAAAGAGCACATACCTTTCGACTTAAGGCGTCTGCCGCTGCATTCGACTTTCCTGGATGGTATTTGATCTCGCAATCAAAATCTTTCAGCAGATCAAGCCATCGTCGCTGCCTTATGTTCAACTCTGACTGAGAAAAGAGATATTTCAGGCTCTTATGATCGGAATAGATCTCAAATTTCTCGCCATACAGATAATGACGCCAGATTTTGAGTGCAAAAACAATCGCCGCCAATTCAAGATCATGAATCGGATAATGGGTCTCGTGCGGCTTCAACTGTCTAGAGGCGTACGCTATCACGTGCCCTTGCTGCATAAGAACACACCCTAGCCCTCTGTGGGATGCATCACAATATACAACGAACTCACCGGTACCTGAAGGAATCGTCAAGACAGGCGCACTAGTCAGCCTCTTCTTCAACTCTACAAAACTGGCCTCACAATCCTCCGACCACACAAATGGCATGTTCTTCTGTGTCAACTGGGTAATCGGCTTCGCTATACTGGAGAAGTCTCGAATAAAACGTCGATAATACCCGGCTAAACCCATGAAACTGCGTATCTCAGGCACAGAAGTCGGTCTCGGCCAACTGATAACAGCCTCAACTTTACTCGGATCTACCGCAATACCATCTCCAGATATAATATGCCCCAAGAAGACAACCTGTCGCAACCAGAATTCACACTTGGACAGTTTGGCATACAACTGCTCTTTTCTTAAAGTCTTCAGTACAATTCTCAGATGATCTGCATGCTCAGTCAAATTCTTCGAATACACCAAAATGTCGTCAATAAACACAATCACAAAATCATCTAAATATCTCTGAAAAATGCGGTTCATCAAACTCATAAACACCGCAGGTGCATTCGTCAAACCGAAAGGCATAACAACAAACTCGTAATGTCCATACCTGGTTCGGAATGCAGTCTTCGGAATATCAACGTCTCTAACTCGGAGCTGATGATACCCTGATCTCAAATCGATCTTCGAGTATACAGAAGATCCATGTAGCTGATCAAACAAGTCGTCGATGCGCGGCAAAGGATACTTGTTCTTCACTGTTGCCTTATTCAACTGCCTGTAATCAATACACAATCGCATCGAGCCATCTTTCTTTCTAACAAAAAGCACCGGAGCACCCCAAGGAGATACACTGGGTCTGATATATCCCTTGGACAGAAGATCTTCTAACTGTGCTTTCAACTCTTTCAGCTCTATCGGTGCCATCCTATACGGAGCTCTCAAAATAGGAACAGAACCGGGCATAAGATCTATGCTGAAATCAACCTCTCGAACCGGAGGCAACCCTGGAATCTCATCAGGAAAAACATCTGCAAACTCGCAAACCACTGGCAAATCTGCCAATGCTGGACTCGACTTCAGTAGATCTACTGAATATACGAGAAAGCCCTCTGCTCCTCTCTGAAGCAATCTACTCATAGTCAGAGCAGATACTAAGGGAATCCGAGATCTGGAACCCTTGCCGTAGAATTTCCACTCATCTGTCATGTCGGGTCTGAATCTGACAATCTTGTGGAAACAGTCTACAGTGGCCCTGTACTTGGTCAACATGTCTATACCAACTATACAATCAAAATCAGCTAAGCCAAGTACTACACAATCAAGATCAATCTCATGCCCCTCAAACTGAAGCATACAGTGTCTAACAGTAGTCACAGATATCAACCCACTCCCCAACGGAGAAGCTATAGACACTACCGTAGACATCGACTCAACAGGCAATGCATGTCTCAATGCAAAATGTTCAGAAATGAATGTATGAGATGCACCTGTGTCAATCAACACATATGCAGGATAACCGCAAAGAAAACAGTTACCTGCAATGACGTCATCTGGCGCCTCCTGCGCCTGCTCCTCTGTCAGAGCAAAAACACGTGCCTGCTGTCGGGGAGGCTGACTCACCGTCTGACTACCTCCTGGTCTCTGCTGAGTCTGTGTGGAGGGTGGCTGGAAAGAGTGTACAGAAGATGCCTGTCTCTCCATCTGTGGCGCTGGTGCTGATGATCCGGTGCTCTGGAATCGTTGTGCACCTCTCTGGGGACAAACTCTGGTGAAATGTCCCTGTTGCCTACAGATGTTGCAGCGTCCCAGAACTCCTTGACACTGCTCCGTCGCATGTCGCCCTCCGTACGAACCACAATATGCGCCACTATAATCTGACCCCTGACCTCTCTGTCGAGATCCACTCGAACTCGATGAACTACTCCCAGAGTTCTTGAACTGTTTGCCTTTAGCCTTCAGAAATTCCTTCTTACCACTACCACTAGATCCACTGTCAAAACGAGGAGGAAGTGGTGGAAACTGTACGGTAGTAGGCTGTGGCGGTCTCTGCCCCTGAACACCGTAGGAAGCCCCTCGCTGCCTGATCAAGCCAGCCTCTGCTCCCTTCGCTCGGTTCAATGCCTCTGAAAAAGTACTAGGCCGGCCCGTGTTCACCAAGGTAAAGACATCGGGGTTCAGCCCGTTGATGAACTGATCGGCCACTGCCTCGTCGTTCCCGGCCACATGTGGTGCAAATCGTAGCAATGCAGAAAATTTAGCAACATACTCCTCGATATTCCACTGTCCCTGCTTCAGATTCGCAAATTCAGCTCCTTTATCTTTTCGGTAGGAAACGGGGAAGAAGCGCTGATAGAACTCATCCTTGAAGACTTTCCACGTAATGTCAATGCCTCGGTGCTCCAAGGCTCTCTTCGTAGTCAACCACCAGCTCTTGGCAACCTCCTGCATCTGATGCCCTATTAGTTTCACACGTCGCTCATCAGTATATGCCAAAGACTCAAACAACATCTCGATATCATCAAGCCAACTCTCGCACTCTACTGCACTCTCTGTGCCCTTCAGGGTAGGTGGATGGAAAGACTGAAATCTCTTCAATAAGGTCTCCATCGGCGTAGCGGTGACATCCATCTGTACACCGGATGTGCTACCCTGCTCTGGCTGTGGTATACGTCTAGGCGGCATATATCTGATTATCACACTGATTAGTACACAATTAATATCATCTGTCTCAGCCCTCCTCTGATCATAGACTCTGATCGAGAATCGGTTCTGATTCAGGCTTGAAATTCTGTAAATCAATTCAGATAATACAACACAACATATAATAGGGAAAGCAATAATCATGCTAGCATCTCAACAGCAAGGAAGATGACTCGATCTACCCCGCTCATTCTATTCTATTTCAGTCTACAGAACCTACTGCTCTGATACCACCTATTGTGGGGACCCGGGCTCTAACTCAATTCTTTTGGGATTTAATTGGATCTTTGTTCGAAAATGTGGGTCAAAAATTTTCTTTTAACTTTAATTCAAATGTATTAACGAAAGCATCACATGTCTCAATAGAAATTAAATAACGTAATGTAATACAAGTCTGTGCGTACAAACATACACTAGTGTTCAATAACAACTACAAACATAAGTGCTACAAGTCCAGTAGGAAACACTAGGAATCTTCCACGCCCGAGATCTCCACGCTATCAACTCTCTCTTCCTCGTCGTGACCCTGATCCTGCCCCACCTGTTGCCATGCACACATACAGACACGACAACAGCCGGATAACTCCGGTGAGAACATATCCCAGTATAAAACATGGATGCATGCAATGTCATAAATCATGTACAAAAGCATAGCATATATCAATTAACATGAATAAAATCTAAACATGTAGAAGAATACAAATCTGTACTCAATATTTAAATCTTGACTCGACTCGTTTCTAATCTAGGGATTCCGGTGTGAATAAGACGGTTTGTCACCTACCCAACCACTCGGGGCAACGGTACGTTTTATTCCTAGACTTCGGTCAACTCTGTATCGAGGGTCTACACATATAGCAAATCTGGTTCTATGCGTCGATACACCGAAACGTCTAGTTTTGGCAATCTGCCAATATCTCCTATCTCAGGACTCGAATATAAATCAATAAACAAGACATTACATAATCAATGTAATAACAATCTAGTATGTGATTTAGGGAAACTCGTATCAAATCTGAATCGAGTTGTGCAATCCCGTGACCACATGAATTATACCTTTCTTGTCGCACTGTCTGTCAAGATCTCGAATCAAATGTCAACCTGTCCCTTCAACTCTGAAATGGCAATGTGTAGACACACCATATCAATCTCTAACTCAAAGAAACATATATGCAAATCAATAATAAATCTCGGTACAAATCGACGGCATAACAGCGTAATTCTCGGTACCGGTCAACTCAAGAACATCATACTCAATCACAATCAACTCATAATCTCATCAACACATCCATATATATTCTGAAATCTGCATATACTCGATCCATACATGCTGGAGAATCGAACCCATAGCATATGACATCCATAATTCGATTCGGTAGTGAATATATCAAGCTCATACTATCAAGAACACATATCTTCAACAAAATCATAAATTCTCCAACACATATGTTTCGAACCATGCTGAAAATGTATAAAACTTACGTCACTTTGTAGCCGTAAATGCAAGGAACACAAATCTAACCTCGGAATTAAAATCGGGACACAAAATTATTCAAAAGCACAAGTTGAAAATCAAAAGGACATGAAGCTTTCTTCCAAGCCTTCCCTCGACTCTCCGATTCTGAACTAAAAGAGGAAGATGACACATATCATATATGCATGGCAAAAGGGCAAGTGGTTTATTTTTCACTTGACACGCAAGACCGCGGGTGCGGTGTACTCGGGAGCGCGGGTGCGCTATGCTCTCGGCAGCCCCATGATTTTTCCAAAATTCGATGACCGCGGGTGCGGTCATGTTATTACCGCGGGTGCGGTGACTGTTCGCACAATTTCACCAATTCTCTATCAAGGCACCGCGGGTGCGGTCCTTCTTGTACCGTGGGTGCGGTGGGGCTTCGGCCCTGCTGCTCAAAATTTCAAAATTCATGCATTCTTATCTCTACAATTCCCACATCAATAATACCGATAATTCTTGAGCCTTACAATTTAAGTTTCGTTTGTTATTTGGGCTATGTGATTAGATGTTTAGAGTTGTGTTTTGGGCCATAGTATTATTGGTTATTATTGTTCTTGAGGTGTTAGTTGTTGTTGGTTGTTCGTTTCAGAGTTTCGGATCGATTTTAGTTGCGTTGATTTTTTATCATTGCCGTAGCAAGAGTGCACCCGCGCTCTTAGAGGAGTGCCCCTGCGGTGTACTATTCATCATTTTGGTTTTGGAAGGCCGTGGCATCACCGCACCCGCGGCAGTGTAAGCACCGCACCCGCGGTGATACCGCACCCGCGGTAATTGTAGCACCGCACCCGCGGTCATCGTGCATGGATTTATTTTGTTGTGCCGAGAGCTCAGCGCACCCGCGGCCCTTGTGTTGTCGCACCCGCGGTATAGGTATGGGCGAGTTTTTAAGTTACTTTTTGGGAGTTGTTGGCCATACCTTATCTCATCTTTCCCCTTCATTTCGAGATTTCCTCTCTAGAACAAGGGTTTTCATCCATTTCTTTTGCTTCCTACCTTTGATTCTTGGATTTGTTTGGATTTTCGACTTGAGATCGACGTTCTCCTTGGTGCTAGGAAGCTTAGGTAAGTTTTTGGTGCGATTCTATTAAGGTTGTGAGTTAAGAGTTGACTTAGGTTTGATGTTTTGTTGGTTTAATGGATTATTGTGGGGACCCGGACGCTAATCAAGTTCTTAATCATCATTGGTACTAATTAATCAATTATAAAACAGGGTCTAAAATTTTTTTTAGAATGCGGAACGTAGTGAAATCAAACTCATATACATATCAGTATAAAATAAAGTACAAATCCTGTACCACATACATTTATTCAACTAAGGTTTAACAACTAATGTCCAGTGTTCAAACCCTATTTCTAATCCAAGTCCGGAGCCTCCACTCTAATCACGATCTTTTCTCATCTCCTGGACCCTGATCCTGTCCCACCTGTTGTCATGTACACATACATACAAGACAACAGCCGGATAACTCCGGTGAGAATAAATCCCAGTATAAATCAACGAAACATGCAATCATATAAACAAATATAAAGCATGTAATCAGGTAACAGATATATGTATCAAAATCTGAAACATAACCAATCATAGATTGTCGACAATAATCATAACTCTATCATTCAGACTAGACTCAATCCTAGTCTAGGGATCCCGGTTTCCAGATTTGGTGTTCCTATATCGAATTCCGTAATAGAAGGAACCGTGTTCCTATTACTCGATATAACCATATATGGTATTCCTATATCGAATTCCGTAATAGACGAATTCACATTTCCTATTACTCGATATAACCAAACATCCGGTGTCCTGACCTATCCGTCATGGACTGTAACTCAATCGCTAAAATCCTATCTTGAGAAATCGTGCAATGTGCCCGTGGCGATTCCACCACTATCAGGCACTTCTGTCACAAGATAAATCGTCTAATACCTGTCATCTAAAATCAAGAGAACAAGTATATTATTCAATCTATGCAAATATCAATGCAATAAAGTAAAGTATGTGATTTAGGGAAACTCAAGTCTAAGCTGACTCAAGTCGATCTCCCAGTACCACATTGACTTATACCTTTCTTTCGTCGGTTTCTGGCTCAGTCAAAGTCTTGAATTCACAGTCTGTCTGGCAATGACAATATCAATAATCTCATGTCAATATACCTTTCAAATCAATAACAATCTGATCAATCTGGATTTAATTCAAAATCAACGGCATAACGGTACAATCCCGATATTTCCTTCAATACAGTATCACCAGACATCAATTACAAATCATAACCCATATCCGATACAATTTGTAATCAGTCTATAATCCAAATCTATTCAATTCACAATCAATATAATCAGAAATTCATAATAATTCCATAATCAGTCTGTTCTTTGATCTGACTTCGATTCTATGATGTCTAACATGCCAAGAACATCATATATGATTTATATCAAATTCCTACAACATCATATTTTTAAATGATACCAGAACTCAATAAAACTTACGTCCAGTGTAGTTCTTGACGAGAGGATCTCAGAACTGTGTCCGGATTTAAAATCTGATAACCGAATCTTTTAAAATCACAACTTTAAGCTCAAAATAAACTTGAAGCTTTCCAAATGATTTCTCAATGGAACTCTCGGTTTCCCCATGCCAAATTCTGAATTTTGAAGTGAAGAATGACACGTTCAAGGGTGACCAAGACAAGTGTCCCACTCAACTTTCATTAATTGCACTTTAGTCCCTCAATTCTTTTACTATTTGCAATTCAGTCCTCAAAACTCTTTTTAATTCCATTTCAATCCTAATTAATTACAAAAATCGTGGAATTTAATTCATCATTCCAAAATTCGTAAATTAACTAATCTCGGATTAAAATGATATAATCTCAGGCCTTACAATTCTCCCCCTCTGAGATTCGATTTCGTCCTCGAAATCATGGGTAATCAACTCAGATAAGGAAAGAAGGGTATAACAGAGTTAATCAGAAAACCCATCTTAGTGTCATCAATTCTGAACATCGCTACCTCATATCAAACTCCGTCTACCAGGTAATCTCTTCGATGCCCTGTTAACTTTACTGTATTTCTAACAGTAGAATAGTCTTCATTCTGAATTTTCATTCTTTCACGCATCCCTGATTTCAATTTGAAGAAGAATTCAAGAAGTATAATATTATCATACCATTTAAGATCATTCTGATAAAATCAATTGCAAATACTGGCTATACAACATCCGTATATACCAATCAATAGCTCCTAATAATTCAGTATCGACATCTGCTACCAAATTTGTTAATCATAGTCAAAGTTATATTCAATCTTCGGCTTTAAATCCCAACAGCCATCGTCCGGCGTTAGCATAGTTCATATCAATTTCCGAGCTATTTTCATTTTCTTCGAAATCAGTCTCATTTTTCTTTATCAGATTTCTGATCTTATCAAATCCAATCTTAGGCATCACCGCAATATCATTCCCATACGAAGGAAATCCGCAGTTTTCATTGTACAATACCTCGAATAAAGCTATTTCGATACTCATCTAATAGCTATTATTGTTCAATAATTCACAAGTGACAATGAATCATATCAATTAGTGCTAAAATCCAGCACTACATGTCCTGGATATCCTCTAGTATCTAGATATTTCACTCCGACTATCCGTCAATCTATAATTCATAGATAAAGTATCATCTCATGCACTCAGCCAAAAGTATAAAATCAAACGAAAATCACAGTCTGACATAATTAACTTTGGCATTCAATACAATCTGATCTCCGTTTCTGACATACCTCTCAGTCAGCTAGTCATATTTGTACGTCATCCTGTACAATATAACAGAGGCAGATTCGAGAAATCTGTCAATCATAATCACATCACCGCACAGTCTTGTCAATATTTCAGTAGTGTCATCACACAATCCATAGAAATGTACTCCCATTTCTATTTAGAAATCAATAATCAAGATCATTAATCTAAAAGTTTCTATTTTCCTGTCTTCATCTGTCAGCGATGTAGACATTTCAATACAAATTCTGACATAACTGATTTCGTCTGTTTATATTAACACTGTCTATTCGAATTATCCCACATTTCTTGTTACCAGAATAGTACTGAATCTACTACTGTGTGCATCTGACAATACCTGTCATTTCACATTCGAGTATCTGACACAAACAAATCAGCTAATAATATAAATTAAAGAAAGATACCTACCTGGTATTCTGTTCTGACTATCAAAATCAAATTCTAAACAGTCTGATCAAACTTCTGAACTGCTTTAATCTTCAAAATCAGTTCTGACTCGACTGAGCTGTATATAAACTCAACAGTTCATATCAATCAATATCAAAAACGGACTTAGAATGATAATAATATCGGATCAGATTCAAAATATCAATACGTAATACTGATCTAATCACTACATAGAACGCAATTTCTGACATTTCGAGAATTCTGCAATATTCAATGTCGTTCTCAGCCACTGATCACGGTCTCACTGTACTATAATCAGTCAGTATAACATCTTCAGATATCACAGACTCTGAATACAATCTGTTACAATCGAGGTTCATATCCGAACAATTCTGTAGACAACAATCTCAGTTCCCAGAATATTCAGTACAATTGTCAACTGTTCAATTCAATCAATCATATGCTGCAGATATATCAAATGTCATAGATAAAACGCGTATAATATCATCAGAATACTTCTGAACACAGGATTTATCAACCCATAAACAGAACTGAAGGATTTTCCAGAGAAACACACAATCAAATGTAACTTTAACTCTTCAGGCAGTAAATCTTTCAACTGATATCTCAATTCTCTCAATTCAATCAGTATCAGTCTATAAGAAATTCTAAAATGAAACCAATACCTGGAATCAAATCAAGACTGAAATAACTCTCCCTGATACAGGACAAGTCTGAAATCTCATCTGAAAGACTATAGCCAACTTCCTGCTACCAATAAATCAATCCCTGATAGGCTCATCTTCAGTAATCATTGAATAAATGAGGAATTACTCCATTCCTTTCGATAATCATCGAATCATATGTAATACGGATATCAATGAATTCAAAATCGAGAATCCTTACCGTATATCATTCATTCTTTGGTCATTTCAGGTCCGAATCTTACCATTTCCTGGCAAGACTCTATAATAGCTCTGTACTTGTCCGATATGTCAATATCAATCATGCCGTCATCATCAGACAATACCAGTACAATACTTGGATTGACATTTCTATTGACTTTATTTTGGGGTTGCCTAGGACTAAGAAGGGGAGGGATTCTATTTTTGTTGTTGTGGATAGATTCTCTAAGATGGCACATTTTATAGCTTGTCATAAAACCGTTGATGCTTCAAACATTGCGGATTTGTTCTTTAGAGAAGTCGTAAGGTTGCATGGCATGCCTAGGACTATTGTTTCTGGTCGCGATGTTAAATTCTTGAGTTACTTTTGAAAGACTTTATGGGCTAAACTTGGCACAAAACTGTTGTTTTCTACTACTTGTCATCCTCAAACGGATGGACAAACTGAAGTTGTCAATAGAACTTTGGGAACACTTTTGCGTGCTATTCTTAAAAAGATCTTGGATTGACATTTCTATGGACTTTATTTTGGGGTTTCCTAGGACTAAGAATGGGAGGGATTCTATTTTTGTTGTTGTGGATTGATTCTCCAAGATGGCACATTTTATCGCTTGTCATAAAACCGTTGATGCTTCAAACATTGCGGATTTGTTCTTTAGAGAAGTCGTTAGGTTGCATGGCATGCCTAGGACTATTGTTTCTTGTCGCGATGTTAAATTCTTGAGCTACTTTTGGAAGACTTTATGGGCTAAACTTGGCACAAAATTGTTGTTTTCTACTACTTGTCATCCTCAAACGGATGGACAAACTGAAGTTGTCAATAGATCTTTGGGAACACTTTTGCGTGCTATTCTTAAAAAGAACTTGGATTGACATTTCTATGGACTTTATTTTGGGGTTGCCTAGGACTAAGAAGGGGAGGGATTCTATTTTTGTTGTTGTGGATTGATTCTCCAAGATGGCACATTTTATAGCTTGTCTAAAACCGATGATGCTTTACTTTATGGGCTAAACTTGGCACAAAATTGTTTTTTTCTACTACTTGTCATCCTCAAACGGATGGACAAACTGAAGTTGTCAATAGAACTTTGGGAACACTTTTGCGTGCTATTCTTAAAAAGAACTTGGATTGACATTTCTATGGACTTTATTTTGGGGTTGCCTAGGACTAAGAAGGGGAGGGATTCTATTTTTGTTGTTGTGGATTGATTCTCTAAGATGGCACATTTTATAGCTTGTCATAAAACCGATGATGCTTCAAGCATTGCGGATTTGTTCTTTAGATAAGTCGTTAGGTTGCATGGCATGCCTAGGACTATTGTTTCTGGTCGCGATGTTAAATTCTTGAGTTACTTTTGGAAGACTTTATGGGCTAAACTTGGCACAAAATTGTTGTTTTCTACTACTTGTCATCCTCAAACGGATGGACAAACTGAAATTGTCAATAGAACTTTGGGAACACTTTTGCGTGCTATTCTTAAAAAGAACTTGGATTGACATTTCTATGGGCTTTATTTTGGGGTTGCCTAGGACTAAGAAGGGGAGATATTCTATTTTTGTTGTTGTGGATTGATTCTCTAAGATGGCACATTTTATAGCTTGTCATAAAATCCGATGATGCTTCAAACATGGCGGATTTGTTCTTTAGAGAAGTCGCTAGGTTGCATGACATGCCTAGGACTATTGTTTCTAGTCGCGATGTTAAATTCTTGAGTTACTTTTGGTAGACTTTATGGGCTAAACTTGGCACAAAATTGTTGTTTTCTACTACTTGTCATCCTCAAACGGATGGACAAACTGAAGTTGTCAATAGAACTTTGGGAACACTTTTGCGTGCTATTCTTAAAAAGAACTTGGATTGACATTTCAATGGACTTTATTTTGGGGTTGCCTAGGACTAAGAAGAGGATGGATTCTATTTTTGTTGTTGTGGATAGATTCTCTAAGATGGCACATTTTATAGCTTGTCATAAAATCCGATGATGCTTCAAACATGGCGGATATGTTCTTTAGAGAAGTCGCTAGGTTGCATGGCATGCCTAGGACTATTGTTTCTGGTCGCGATGTTAAATTCTTGAGTTACTTTTGCAAGACTTTATGGGCTAAACTTGGCACAAAATTGTTGTTTTCTACTACTTGTCATCCTCAAACGGATGGACAAACTGAAGTTGTCAATAGAACTTTGGGAACACTTTTGCGTGCTATTCTTAAAAAGAACTTGGATTGACATTTCTATGGACTTTATTTTGAGGTTGCCTAGACTAAGAAGGGGAGGGATTCTATTTTTGTTGTTGTGGATTGATTCTCTAAGATGGCACATTTTATAGCTTGTCATAAAATCCGGTGATGCTTCCAACATGGCGGATTTGTTCTTTAGAGAAGTCGTAAGGTTGCATGGCATGCCTAGGACTATTGTTTCTGGTCGCGATGTTAAATTCTAGAGTTACTTTTGGAAGACTTTATGGGCTAAACTTGGCACAAAATTGTTGTTTTCTACTACTTGTCATCCTCAAACGGATGGACAAACTGAAGTTGTCAATAGAACTTTGGGAACACTTTTGCGTGCTATTCTTAAAAAGATCTTGGATTGACATTTCTATGGACTTTATTTTGGGGTTGCCTAGGACTAAGAAGGGGAGGGATTCTGTTTTTGTTGTTGTGGATAGATTCTCTAAGATGACACATTTTATAGCTTGTCATAAAACCGATGATGCTTCAAACATTGCGGAATAGTTCTTTAGAGAAGTCGTTAGGTTGCATGGCATGCCTAGGACTATTGTTTCTGGTCGCGATGTTAAATTCTTGAGTTACTTTTGGAAGACTTTATGGGCAAAACCTGGCACAAAATTGTTGTTTTCTACTACTTGTCATCCTCAAACGGATGGACAAACTGAAGTCGTCAATAGAACTTTGGGAACACTTTTGCGTGCTATTCTTAAAAAGAACTTGGATTGACATTTCTATGGACTTTATTTTGGGGTTGCCGAGGACTAAGAAGGGGAGAGATTCTATTTTTGTTGTTGTGGATAGATTCTCTAAGATGGCACATTTTATAGCTTGTCATAAAATCCGATGATGCTTCAAACATGGCGGATTTGTTCTTTAGAGAAGTCGCTAGGTTGCATGGCATGCCTGGGACTATTGTTTCTGGTCGCGATGTTAAATTCTTGAGTTACTTTTGGAAGACTTTATGGGCTAAACTTGGCACAAAATTGTTGTTTTCTACTACTTGTCATCCTCAAACGGATGGACAAACTGAAGTTGTCAATAGAACTTTGGGAACACTTTTGCGTGCTATTCTTAAAAAGAACTTGGATTGACATTTCTATGGACTTTATTTTGGGGTTGCCTAGGACTAAGAAGGGGAGGGATTCTATTTTTGTTGTTTTGGATTGATTCTCTAAGATGGAACATTTTATAGCTTGTCATAAAATCGATGATGCTTCAAACATTGCGGATTTGTTCTTTAGAGAAGTCGTTAGGTTGCATGGCATGCCTAGGACTATTGTTTCTGGTCGCGATGTTAAATTCTTGAGTTACTTTTGGTAGACTTTATGGGCTAAACTTGGCACAAAAGTGTTGTTTTCTACTACTTGTCATCCTCAAACGGATGGACAAAATGAAGTTGTCAATAGAACTTTGGGAACACTTTTGCGTGCTATTCTTAAAAAGAACTTGGATGGACATTTCTATGGACTTTATTTTGGGGTTGCCTAGACTAAGAAGGGGAGGGATTCTATTTTTGTTGTTGTGGATTGATTCTCTAATATGGCACATTTTATAGCTTGTCATTGTGGGGACCCGGAGGCTAATCATATTCTTATTGGGATTTAATTATCAATTAAGATAAAACAGGGTCTAAAAATTTTTCGTTTTAAGATATAACTGCGGAAGGTAGTGGAATCTAAATACTATACCTGTCTGTATAAAATACATTTCAGTATTAAAGTACAACAAGCTAATTTAAGGTTCAACTACTAAAGTCCAGTAATAAAACCAAATCTACTGTAAGTCCGGAATTACCACGCTACACTCGTCTTCTCTCATCATCATCTTGACCCTGATTCAGCCCCACCTGTTGTCATGCACACATACAAAACAAGACAACAGCCGGATAACTCCGGTGAGAAATAAATCCCAGTATAAAACATGGTAAACATGCATATACATAAAATAATTCATGAAACATGCTGTCTCGAATAAAATCAAAACATTAGATTTCATAAGCTATGAAATCTAATCACAACAAGCATGCACTTTAAATCAGCTAAACATGCATATAACCAATCTAAATCATAAAAACATGCTAGCACAACTGGAAGCAATACCGATGGGTCCCATGATCTAGGAGCCACATCCATATGTGCATGCAGTCCTAATCAAATCATGTCTAGACTCGACTCAACTATAACTCTAGGGATCCCGGGGCGAATAAGACGTCACTGGCTGTCACCTACCCAACCAATCGTGGTGCTGTACGTCTTATTCCTAGACTTAGGCCTGATCTGTATCCACATCTACAATAGGGGAGTTGATCTTCCCCTAAGCTGAGATATCGCCGAACGTCTAGAGTCTGCCTGATCTCCAGACTGTCCTATCTTAATGCATGAATAACAATTTATCATCATAACATAATCATATAAAACATAACAAGAGTATAGTATGTGATTTAGTGGGCAACTCAACGCGATCTCAATTGAGTTGTTCTTCCCGAATATCACATGAATTATACCTTTGTCTTCCTGATCTGATGAAGACGACGTCTCGAAGTCGAATTTGTCCATATCTGATCTGAAATGACAATAACAGATTCACTGTATCAAGGTGTAACCCGATTTACAATCTGTTCTGATCAATATCTTTATAAACTACAATCTGATTCATATCAACCATATCACAAGATAACAGAAACCAATACTGAATCTGATCAATCTGTACCAACTGATGTTTCGACGGCATAACAATACTGTCTCGATAACCCCGTCAGTCTAAACATCACAAATATAATACCAGACTTCGAAATCAATACTGATACAAATGATAATCTCAATAACAATACGAATCTGATATAAAATCTCAATCAAATCAACTCTGAAAATCATAACAAATACATAAACAATCTGTTCTTCAATCTGACTTCGATTATACGATGTCTACAGTAGCAGAAACACCATATCTGAATCATATTCAATTCTAACAACATCAGAAATTCAAATCTTGTCTAAACGTAATAAAACTTACGTCCTTGTGTAGCCTGCGTTGATAGGAACACAGTACCGAAGTCGGATTTCAATTCAGATAGACGGTTTACTCGCAAATCGATTTCGAAGAAAAAGAACAAAGCTTTCCCCCAAACTTGTCGATTTCCTTTGCTATTCTGAATGAGAGACGCTTGTTATATGTATATATATATATACTCCATGCATGTAGAAAAACGTGGCATATTTCTTCACGCAGCACGTCTCGCGCATATGCGCGGCCACTACTCGCGCATATGCGCGAGACCTACTGTCTCGGCGAAAATGCTACTCGCGCATATGCGCCATTAATTCCGCGCATATGCGCCACCCCTTCTGGCCCTCCCGCGCATATGCGCCACTCTACTCGCGCATATGAGCCACTGGTTCTGGCCTTGCCGCGCATGTGCGCGCACTTACACCGCGCATGTGCGCCAAACTTTCTGGATTTCTCCCTTGGCTTCTCGCATGGCTCGCGCATATGCGCGTACACTTCTCGCGCATATGCGCGAGACCTTCGAGTCACGCACACGCAATATTCTTCCTTTCAAAATCTAACAAGAACGCGTCCCGTCTATAATTATCTTGATTAATTCAATAAATCATTCCGAATTAATCTCCGATTACAGTAATCATAACCAAATCATTTCAGATTACGGTAATTAAATTTCCGGGCATTACATTTCTCCCCCTCTTAGATCTGAGTTCGTCCTCGAACTCACCAATCATCAAACCACATCTATCCGAAAATCTGTATGACAGAGTTTCACATCCAAACTCATTTCACTAGCCAACTCAATCCCATATTACTGGCTATACAACACCCGTATACGCCCATTGCAATCCATAACAAAGCAATACCACCTGTAGTGGCTAATTCATCTGTTTATTCCAATTAAGGACATATTCCATCTTTGGCTCCAAATACCAATCGTCATCATCCGACATTGGTTTCCTACATCTATCCATCCTGAATTATCTTGATAACTAGTGCTGACATTCAGCACTAGAGTTCTACCAATATCTTTCACTATCTGAACTAGACACTCCGACTACCGGTCAATCTGTGAACAATCTGCCAGAGAAACAGCTTATGATATAACCTACCATAAGTACCCACTTAATCGTAATCATAGTCTGATATACTCTACTTGAAATCATCATTCTAGTCAATCTGACTATTTCTTTGACAGGGATCTCTGTCACCTAGTTCTGTTTGTACATCATCTTTACAAACTACTAGATATAGATTGAACAATCTATCAATCACGATCATACCATATCCCAATCTGAAGAAAATGGCGGTAATTTCATTACATCAGTCCTAGAAATGTACTTCCATTTCGATTCAGGATTATACCAAGTCGGTAATAATCTTCTGATTCCTAGCTTTCTGGTTTCTTTTGTTAGCGATCCAGACATATCAGTACCATTTTTACCAACCTTTCGGTACAAATTCTGTTATAACTGATCAAATCTGTCTATACCAACACTATTTGTTCGAGTATCATACATTCTAAAATATCTGAATGAAAACTGAATCCCCTGCGGTGCATTTCTGACACTACTTGTGACTTCAGATTCGAACTATCCGGTATAAACAATCAGTTAATAATATAAAATAATGAAGAAATACCTACCTGGCATTCGGCTCTGACTACCCATATCAAAAGCTATAAATAATTCTGAAACATTCTGACATCACACAATAGAAGTATTCTGTCTGATACAAACACAAAGTCACATATCTGTTACTGCAAACGATACTCTGCTCTGATTTCAACTGTTTACAATAAACTGTATTACACTGATTCACAATAACGGTAATATCACATCGAATTCTGAATAGAAAGAACTTATACAGATCTAGTGAGTTTAAGGAACTCATAACATAATAAATTCTGGCTGGCTGACCAAATCTTCATACTGCCCAGATCAACTGCTATATCTCATCTGCAAATAGAATATACTCCCAACCAATATAAAATGTCTCAAATACTGATTTAGAACAATAACAATACTCAGCAGATATACAGCAATACGAGAATAAGAAAATCAGAAGAAGATAACCTGCCCAAACCAGCTTAGATAAGAAAGTTCTGACATATCTGACATTCTACTAATTTTGATATTTCTGATACTGCATAGTCTGAATAAAACCTGTATCAATAACTGCATTCGGATCCCTACCTGACCCATTGCTGTATACCATAATCACAGTTCTCGGAATATTTAACCCAGTCTTTAAATATTCAATATAAACAATCAGATGCTGTGGATATATCCCGGAATCATAGATATAACAAGCATAATTCTTCAAAATACCCCTGAATACATAATCTGTCAATCTAGAAACAGAACTAAAATGTCTTCAAGAGAAATACACAATCAACTGGATTCTTTAGCCCATACTCTAATCTGTCAATTCTTACAATTCTCTCTGATAGAGAACCCATCTGACATCTTATCTAAGCAAACACCAGTTAACTATTATCTTACTATCAAATTTTAGACTCGATTTCAGTGGATCTACTGGATACATAAGGATGCCATCTGTTCCTTTCTGTAATAATCGAGTCCTAAACCCTAAAATTTTCTAAGGACTTCTGGATCTAAAATCCTCATTTATCAACTAGATCTGGTCTTAATCTTACTATTTCTGGAATACATGCTACAATATTTCAGTACTTGTTCAGCATATATATGTCAATAATGCAATCCAAGTCAGATAATACAAGTACATCATAATCTAACCCCATCTCATTCTTATCTAACTGTAGTATATCGTATGTCACAGAAATCTCTGATATCAACACATTCCTCAACAACCAAGGAATTAATACTACCGTATACCCAGACCCAACAGATACAGCATATCTCCATACTACTCATTCACCGATACTCATAAAGAATGCATTAGTATATATCAATACGTATGCAATATAATCATAAAGAATGGTACCTGTTGTAACTACTGGGTCTGTTTTTCACGCATTGCCACCCGATGGTCCTGCTCCCTGGAATCTTTGGGAACCCTTCTGAGGACACACTCTAGCAAAATGCCCATGCTGTCCGCAGATATTGCATCTACCAGTCACTCCCTGGCATTGTTCGGTGGGATGTCTCCCTCCACACCTAGCGCAATAGACTCCAGTATAACTCGGACTGGAACCACTGGAACTGGAGGAACCACTGCCTAACTTCTTGAACTGTTTCTTCCGAGCTTTCAGCACATCTTGCTTTCCACTCGTGCCGCCACGTTCAAATCTCGAAGGGGATTGTGGTGTCTGGGGTTGCTTCACACACAACCTCGTTAATTGTCGAATCAAACTCTCTTCTGCTCTCTTTGCTTTACTCAAGACATCAGCAAAGTGATAGGGTCGCTGTAGATTCATGAATGCAACTATCTCCGAATTCAATCCTCTAATGAATTGATTCACTACAGCTTCATCATCCCTAGCCATATGAGGAGCAAAACGCAACAGAGTATAAAATTTAGCAGCATAATCATCAATATTCAATTGACCTTGACTTAAATTCTCAAACTCTGCTTTCTTGTCTTCTCGGTACGAGGCGGAGAAAAATCTTTGATAGAATTCAGTCTTGAAGACTTCCCACGTGATCACAGTACCACGTAGTGCTAATACTCTTTTGATTGTAATCCACCAACTTCTGGCAGTCTCTTGTAATTGGTGAAATACCAATTTAACTCTTAGGTCATCTGTACAATCCAGTAGATCGAACAATATCTCTATGTCCTCAACCCAGTGCTGACACGTTTCAGGCGTCTCTGTACCACTCAGAATCGGCGGCTGAAATAACTGAAATTGTAGTAGCCCGAATTCCAAATTGGGTAATTAACGGATTAATGGTGATTAAGAAGGTTTAATGTGTAATTTTGACCGTGGTCATGATCGGACGGACCGAAGAGGGTTCGGAAGCACCGAAGAGTTCGGACGATCCGAAGTGTAGTTCGGTGAATCCGATCATAGGTGTCAAGTGTTGATCGACACGTCATTTTCCATGCATGTTCGGACGGTCCGAAGTGTATGATCGGAGGATCCGATCATGAGCTGTCAAGAGCCAATGGACACGTAGCGTTCGGACGTTCCGAAGTGTTGTTCGGAGGATCCGAACATGGCCTATAAATAGTGCTCGGATTTCTCATTTGTGACTTGCCAATTCATGATTTTGCCTCATAGTTGAGAGGATTTGGAAGGTTTCTAGGGTTAGTTGTTGGTCGAGCGATAGCCAAGAGCTGCCAGGAGTAGTAGCGTAGCGGCGCCTGAGTTTCAAGGCAATCGACATCAAAGGGCTGTCGACGGACGAAGGTAAACCCTAAACCTTTGGTAGTACTAGGGAGTACTGGTTTTGCTAGTCGAGCATGGTAGTATTGATTGAGTATGCTTTTGATGCGTAGGCTTGTGCTAGACCTGATTAGCGGTGTTGCGTAAGGCTAGGCTTGCTGTGATAGAGGTACGAAAGTACTATCCGAGATATCCTGGTTGAGTATACATTCATATATGTGTTGCATGAGTATTTGCTGCATTGTTATATGTCATATGATGCATGCTATTATGTCACGAGTTATGATGCATATTGCATATCATGTTGAGCCGTATCTCCTTCGAGATAGCCTTTACTGTTGAGCTGTATCTCTTTCGAGATAAGCTATATCTTGGGGCCGCTCAGCCCTGTCTTGTGGACGTATGGACACCGAGAGTACACAGTGGCCGACGGGTCGGGAGGGCTTCGGTGGTCCGGGACATTTTAGGTCCACGTCTGTTCTTGCAGTGGATGCAGTGACCCAGAGGTTGGACCGCGCGGCACTATCCACTTGGCGCCTCTAGACTGAGCATTTTGAGATCCTTTGTGATTCCTGTTTCTTGACTACCCTGGTATCATGATCATAGCATGTGCATTTCATATAGGTCTGTATACTCATACTTTTGTACTGGGCGTTCTTATCGCTCACGTCCTCGGTTTTGTTTATTCTTGGACACCCCATTCCCACGGGGCAGGCCTCAGGTTGGACAGCTCAGGAGGAGCAGGAGGAGGACGTTGAGTAGCTGGTTGGTTTAGTTTATCGGTATTGTTTTGATTCGATATGGTTGTATTGGATATTTTATTTTTGAGTTATTCTAGACTTCGATTGGGTTGTATAACCATTATTTTGTTGACTATTTCCGCTGTTATCTCTGATTATTGTTAATTAGGTTAATTGCATGCTTAGTTCTTGCCTAGTAGGTGATTCTGGAACGGGTCACTACATTTATGGTATCAGAGCATGCGTATGATTTTGGGATATAGATTCTGTTTTGGGATTTCCGTTGACCATTTTACCATTTTCCCTATTCTATGTTGTAGCGATGGCTGACCATTTTGGTGACGGGAGTAGTCAGGGGAGTGTAGGTCGATGGGGTGATCAGGACGATAGTAGGCGTCATCGTAACCGTGAACATCGTCATCGTCGGGATGGTCCTAGGCGTTTCGATATGCATCGTTTCATGCAGATGGGGCCTAAGCCTTTAGTTGGCGGTGAGACTCCCGATGATGCGGAGGATTGGTTAGAGCGCATGGAGAGTTGTTTCCGCGCATTCCAGTGCACCGATGAGCAGAAGATGGAGACCCTTAGTTTTCTTCTCGAAGGCCGTGCGCGCAAGTGGTGGCGATCGACTTCTGCGCCGATAGTCCAGTCCCAGGGTAGGGTGACTTGGGTCGATTTCCGTGCAGCTTTCATGCAGCTGTACTTTCCTCCAGCCCTTCGCCAGGCCAAGACGATTGAGCTCCTGAACCTTAAGCAGGGGAGTATGTCTGTTGATGAGTATCAGCAGAAATTCTTTGAGTTGTTACCCTCCGCTCCTCATATCAGTGGCAGTTCTGAGGCCAAGTATGATCATTTCCTCCAGGGCCTTAATCAAGAGATCTTTGATCGAGTCACTGTCTGTGATAATCCTACTTCTTATGATGGGTTAGTGAACCGGTGTCGCCAGGCAGAGATCAGTCTCCAGCGTGGTAGGGCTATTCTTTCTTCTTCTAGACCTCCGAGTACTTTGAGGCCTCGATCTCAGTCATTCAAGAAATCTGGTTCATCTTCTTCTGGATCTGGATCTCGATCTAGTGGTGTTTTCCGCTTTGGTAAGAAGAAGGAGTCTTGTGCGCATTGTGGGAAGAACCATCCATCGGAGCAATGCCGAGTAGCCGCAGGAGCTTGTTATCAGTGCGGAGAGATGGGGCATATTAAGAAGAATTGTCCTCAGTTGCGAGGTGGAGCAGGATCCAGTTCTGGATCTCAGACGACTGTTCAGCAGAGGAGGCAGGGTCAGGCAGTGGGTAGTTCGAATCTTCGACCTCGTGCCCAAGGTCAGGTTTTTGCGCTGAACCAGGATCAGGCTGCAGATGAGACGGAGAGAGTCATAGCAGGTACTTTTCATTTATGCGGTATTCCTGCTTTTGTTCTTATTGATACAGGAGCCTCTCATTCCTTCATTTCTGCACGATTTGTTAAGCGTCATAGGTTACCCTATGTTTCTCTAGACGTCATTCTTTCTGTTTCTACTCCGATGGGTCATTCGGTGTTAGCGAAGCGTCTAGTGATGGGTTGTCCCTTAGATTTTGAGGGTAACGAGTTGACTGCGAATCTTATGATCCTAGAGATGGAAGATTTTGATTGTATCTTGGGTATAGACTTATTGACTACCTACCGAGCTACTGTGGATTGTTACCAGAAGCTTGTTCAGTTTCGTACGACTGAAAGCTCTAGTTGGTTTTTCTATGGTGAGGGAGCGCGACCTCCGATGCCAGTGGTATCTGCTCTGAAAGCCTGTCGTGCTTTAGAGTCGGGCGGGGAAGGCTACCTCATCTATGCGATTGATTCATCCACAGGTAGTGTTGGTCTAGAGGATATTCCAGTAGTTTGTGAATTTCCTGATGTTTTCCCAGATGAGATTCCTGGTTTTCCTCCGGTTAGAGAGGTGGAATTTGGCATAGATTTAATGCCAGGGACTGCACCGATTTCTCGTGCCCCCTATCGTCTTGCTCCGTCAGAGATGAGAGAGCTGAAGCAGCAATTGCAGGATCTTCTTGATAAGGGTTATATTCGCCCGAGTGTTTCGCCTTGGGGAGCTCCAGTCTTGTTTGTCAAGAAGAAGGATGGATCGATGCGGTTGTGCATTGATTATCGCCAGCTGAATCGGGTGACGATCAAAAACAAGTACCCTTTACCCCGTATTGATGACTTGTTCGATCAGCTTCAGGGTACTTCTGTTTACTCCAAGATCGACTTGCGATCGGGTTATCATCAGATGAGAGTCAGAGATGATGATATTTCCAAGACTGCATTTCGTACTTGTTATGGGCATTACGAGTTTCTAGTTATGCCATTCGGATTGACGAATGCGCCAGCGGTGTTCATGGATCTGATGAACCGAGTCTTCCGAGATTTTCTGGATCAGTTTGTGGTGGTTTTCATTGACGATATCTTGATCTATTCCCACAGTGTGGAAGAGCATGCCCAACACTTGAGGATTGTGTTGCAGATTCTTCGCGAGAAGCAATTGTATGCTAAGCTGAGTAAGTGCGAGTTCTGGATTGATCATGTGGTATTCCTTGGTCATGTGATTTCCAAGGAAGGAGTTTCTGTGGATCCCAGCAAGATTGAAGCAGTGCTGAATTGGTCACGTCCGACGACGGTGGCTGAGATCCGTAGTTTTCTAGGTCTGGCAGGGTATTATCGTCGCTTCATCGTGAATTTCTCTCAGATAGCCAGACCATTGACGCAACTTACTCGGAGGGATGTTCCATTTGAGTGGTCATCCGAGTGCGAAGATAGTTTCAGAGAGCTTCGTCGACTTCTGACTTCTGCACCTGTTTTGGCGTTACCGTCAGGATCTGATGGTTTCAGTGTTTACACCGATGCCTCCACTCAAGGCTTAGGGTGTGTGTTGACGCAAAACGGTCATGTGATTGCTTATGCTTCCAGACAGCTGAAATCTCACGAGGAGAAGTATCCCACTCATGATCTGGAATTGGCAGCTATTGTGTTTGCGCTGAAGATTTGGCGTCATTATTTGTACGGTGTTCAGTTTGAAATCTTTACTGATCATAAGAGTCTGAAATATCTGTTCACTCAGGCTGAGTTGAACATGAGGCAACGTCGTTGGATGGATTTGCTGAAGGATTATGATTGCGAGATCAAGTACCATCCAGGTTCTGTGAATCTCACAGCTGATGCGCTTAGTCGCAAGGTGAGAGCCTCTGCACTTCAGATTTGTGCTATGACTAGTGCCATCCAGGATAGTTGCTCGTTGGGGTTTAACTTCAAGCATCGGAAAGGTATGGAGAGCATTCGTGTTGCTACCATTTTATCTGAGCCCAATTTGTTCACTCGGATTCGAGAAGCTCAGATGTCTGATCTCAAGACTCAGAGATTAGCTCGGTTAGTTGGTGGTGATAGCAATTTCCATTATCAGTCCAATGGTCTTCTGTGCTTATCTAATCGGGTTGTAGTACCAGAGGATGACACTTTGAGGGACGAGATATTGTCTCAGGCGCATCGAAGCAAGTTAAGTGTTCATCCAGGAAGCAACAAGATGTATAGAGACTTGAGGATGCGGTTTTGGTGGAAAGGGATGAAGCGCAGCGTGTATCAGTTTGTCTCCAAGTGTCTAGTTTGCCAGCAGGTTAAGGCAGAGCACCGTCGACCGGGAGGATTGTTGTTGAACTTACCTATTCCAGAATGGAAGTGGGAGCATATTACGATGGATTTCATTACTCACTTGCCATTATCTTCGAGGAACAGCGATGCTATCTGGGTAGTGGTGGATCGACTCACCAAGTCTGCTCATTTTCTGCCGTATAATCGTGATTTCACTTTCGATCGTATGGCTCGATTGTACATTCAGGAGATTGTACGTTTGCATGGAGTGCCTGTCAGTATTGTTAGTGACAGAGATCCTCGTTTTACCTCACGGTTTTGGGGTAGTTTCCAGTCAGCTTTGGGTACTACACTGAGTCTGAGTACTGCTTATCATCCGGAGACTGACGGTCAATCAGAGAGGACTATCCGTACGCTTGAGGATATGTTGCGAGCCTGTGTTATGGATTTCGGACCCGCTTGGCAGGATCATTTGCCTTTGATTGAGTTCGCGTACAACAACAGCTATCATCGTAGTATTGGTATGGCACCATTTGAGGCGTTGTACGGGCGACGTTGTCGTACTCCATTATTCTGGGATGAAGTCGGGGAACGACAGGTAGAGGGACCGGAGTTAGTCCAGCAGGCTATAGATAAGGTTGCAGTAATCAAGAAGCGGATTAAGACTGCTCAGGATCGACAGGCTAGTTATGCGAACACAAAGCGTCGACCTCTTCATTTTCAGCCAGGTGAGAAGGTGTTTCTCCGAGTTTCGCCTTTTCGCAGGATTTTGAGATTTGGTCTCAAGGGTAAGCTGTCTCCGAGATTTATTGGTCCATTCGAGATACTGGAATGTGTGGGAGATTTAGCTTACAGACTTGCGTTGCCGCCGTACCTATCAAGTATTCATGATGTGTTCCACGTATCCTTATTGAGACGTTATGTAGCAGATGAGTCGCACATCTTACATCCATCTGAAGTTCAACTTGATACGGATTTGTCTTACGTGGAGCGACCAGTTCAGATTCTAGATCGCAAAGATAAGGTGTTGCGGAATAAGATCATTCCTCTTGTCTTAGTGCAGTGGCAGCGTCGAGGCACTGAAGAAGCCACTTGGGAGTTAGAGAGTCGTATGCGTTCGGAGCATCCAGAGCTCTTTTGAGTTGTGCTTTGTATAAGTTTGTGTTTTCAGTTGTAATCATAGTATCAGTTGTATTCAACAACAATTGAGATGTATTAATGATGTTGTTATTTCGTTTTGTTCATTCTCTAAGCCTGATTTCGAGGACGAAATCTTTTAAGGGGGGGAGAATGTAGTAGCCCGAATTCCAAATTGGGTAATTAACGGATTAATAGTGATTAAGAAGGTTTAATGTGTAATTTTGACCGTGGTCATGATCGGACGGACCGAAGAGGGTTCGGAAGCACCGAAGAGTTCGGACGATCCGAAGTGTAGTTCGGTGAATCCGATCATAGGTGTCAAGTGTTGATCGACACGTCATTTTCCATGCATGTTCGGACGGTCCGAAGTGTATGATCGGAGGATCCGATCATGAGCTGTCAAGAGCCAATGGACACGTAGCGTTCGGACGTTCCGAAGTGTTGTTCGGAGGATCCGAACATGGCCTATAAATAGTGCTCGGATTTCTCATTTGTGACTTGCCAATTCATGATTTTGCCTCATAGTTGAGAGGATTTGGAAGGTTTCTAGGGTTAGTTGTTGGTCGAGCGATAGCCAAGAGCTGCCAGGAGTAGTAGCGTAGCGGCGCCTGAGTTTCAAGGCAATCGACATCAAAGGGCTGTCGACGGACGAAGGTAAACCCTAAACCTTTGGTAGTACTAGGGAGTACTGGTTTTGCTAGTCGAGCATGGTAGTATTGATTGAGTATGCTTTTGATGCGTAGGCTTGTGCTAGACCTGATTAGCGGTGTTGCGTAAGGCTAGGCTTGCTGTGATAGAGGTACGAAAGTACTATCCGAGATATCCTGGTTGAGTATACATTCATATATGTGTTGCATGAGTATTTGCTGCATTGTTATATGTCATATGATGCATGCTATTATGTCACGAGTTATGATGCATATTGCATATCATGTTGAGCCGTATCTCCTTCGAGATAGCCTTTACTGTTGAGCTGTATCTCTTTCGAGATAAGCTATATCTTGGGGCCGCTCAGCCCTGTCTTGTGGACGTATGGACACCGAGAGTACACAGTGGCCGACGGGTCGGGAGGGCTTCGGTGGTCCGGGACATTTTAGGTCCACGTCTGTTCTTGCAGTGGATGCAGTGACCCAGAGGTTGGACCGCGCGGCACTATCCACTTGGCGCCTCTAGACTGAGCATTTTGAGATCCTTTGTGATTCCTGTTTCTTGACTACCCTGGTATCATGATCATAGCATGTGCATTTCATATAGGTCTGTATACTCATACTTTTGTACTGGGCGTTCTTATCGCTCACGTCCTCGGTTTTGTTTATTCTTGGACACCCCATTCCCACGGGGCAGGCCTCAGGTTGGACAGCTCAGGAGGAGCAGGAGGAGGACGTTGAGTAGCTGGTTGGTTTAGTTTATCGGTATTGTTTTGATTCGATATGGTTGTATTGGATATTTTATTTTTGAGTTATTCTAGACTTCGATTGGGTTGTATAACCATTATTTTGTTGACTATTTCCGCTGTTATCTCTGATTATTGTTAATTAGGTTAATTGCATGCTTAGTTCTTGCCTAGTAGGTGATTCTGGAACGGGTCACTACAGAAATTCTGCCAACTTGGTTTCCATCGGAGTCGCTGACACATCTATCTGCGGTTCTGGTATATATGGCTGCTCATACGAAGTACTGCCTGGTTCCAAAATCCTTCGGGGAGGTACATCTGATTACCACAAACATTAATAACCCAATAATACAATGCTGTGCCAATCCTTTCTGATCATGATCATCTTACTGCTGATCATGAATCCGATTTAATTCATATTCAAGAATACATAATACCAATTCAAATCATATAATCAGGTAAACATGTGTCTTGAAGCAGGAACACATAGTCTCATGCTAGCACACAATGTCAGTCAACATTAAAATCAATCTCATGCTAGCACACACATGCAAGGAAAGAAAATTCATCTACCCCGCCCAATCTTTTGTATCTCTAAAAGATCTATCGCTAAAGAATCTATAGCTAAAGGAACTATCAGCTCTAGGAACCTTCAGCTCTAGAACCTAATGCTCTGATACCACCTGTTGTGGGGACCCGGACGCTAATCATATTCTTATTGGGATTTAATTATCAATTAAGATAAAACAGGGTCTAAAAATTTTTCGTTTTAAGATATAACTGCGGAAGGTAGTGGAATCTAAATACTATACCTGTCTGTATAAAATACATTTCAGTATTAAAGTACAACAAGCTAATTTAAGGTTCAACTACTAAAGTCCAGTAATAAAACCAAATCTACTGTAAGTCCGGAATCACCACGCTACACTCGTCTTCTCTCATCAACATCTTGACCCTGATCCAGCCCCACCTGTTGTCATGCACACATACAAAACAAGACAACAGCCGGATAACTCCGGTGAGAAATAAATCCCAGTATAAAACATGGTAAACATGCATATACATAAAATAATTCATGAAACATGCTGTCTCGAATAAAATCAAAACATTAGATTTCATAAGCTATGAAATCTAATCACAACAAGCATGCACTTTAAATCAGCTAAACATGCATATAACCAATCTAAATCATAAAAACATGCTAGCACAACTGGAAGCAATACCGATGGGTCCCATGATCTAGGAGCCACATCCATATGTGCATGCAGTCCTAATCAAATCATGTCTAGACTCGACTCAACTATAACTCTAGGGATCCCGAGGTGAATAAGACGTCACTGGCTGTCACCTACCCAACCAATCGTGATGCTGTACGTCTTATTCCTAGACTTAGGCCTGATCTGTATCCACATCTACAATAGGGGAGGTGATCTTCCCCTAAGCTGAGATATCGCCGAACGTCTAGAGTCTGCCTGATCTCCAGACTGTCCTATCTTAATGCATGAATAACAATTTATCATCATAACATAATCATATAAAACATAACAAGAGTATAGTATGTGATTTAGTGGCAACTCAACGCGATCTCAATTGAGTTGTTCTTCCCGAATATCACATGAATTATACCTTTGTCTTCCTGATCTGATGAAGACGACGTCTCGAAGTCGAATTTGTCCATATCTGATCTGAAATGACAATAACAGATACACTGTATCAAGGTGTAACCCGATTTACAATCTGTTCTGATCAATATCTTTATAAACTACAATCTGATTCATATCAACCATATCACAAGATAACAGAAACCAATACTGAATCTGATCAATCTGTACCAACTGATGTTTCGACGGCATAACAATACTGTCTCGATAACCCCGTCAGTCTAAACATCACAAATATAATACCAGACTTCGAAATCAATACTGATACAAATGATAATCTCAATAACAATACGAATCTGATATAAAATCTCAATCAAATCAACTCTGAAAATCATAACAAATACATAAACAATCTGTTCTTCAATCTGACTTCAATTATACGATGTCTACAGTAGCAGAAACACCATATCTGAATCATATTCAATTCTAACAACATCAGAAATTCAAATCTTGTCTAAACGTAATAAAACTTACGTCTTTGTGTAGCCTGCGTTGATAGGAACACAGTACCGAAGTCGGATTTCAATTCAGATAGACGGTTTACTCACAAATCGATTTCGAAGAAAAAGAACAAAGCTTTCCCCCAAACTTGTCGATTTCCTTTGCTATTCTGAATGAGAGACGCTTGTTATATGTATATATATATACTCCATGCATGTAGAAAAACGTGGCATACTTCTTCACGCAGCACGTCTCGCGCATATGCGCGGCCACTACTCGCGCATATGCGCGAGACCTACTGTCTCGGCGAAAATGCTACTCGCGCATATGCGCCATTAATTCCGCGCATATGCGCCACCCCTTCTGGCCCTGCCGCGCATATGCGCCACTCTACGCGCGCATATGCGCCACTGGTTCTGGCCTTGCCGCGCATGTGCGCGCACTTACACCGCGCATGTGCGCCAAACTTTCTGGATTTCTCCCTTGGCTTCTCGCATGGCTCGCGCATATGCGCGTACACTTCTCGCGCATATGCGCGAGACCTTCGAGTCACGCACACGCAATATTCTTCCTTTCAAAATCTAACAAGAACGCGTCCCGTCTATAATTATCTTGATTAATTCAATAAATCATTCCGAATTAATCTCCGATTACAGTAATCATAACCAAATCATTTCAGATTACGGTAATTAAATTTCCGGGCATTACAGTCATAAAATCCGGTGATGCTTCCAACATGGCGGATTTGTTCTTTAGAGAAGTCGTAAGGTTGCATGGCATGCCTAGGACTATTGTTTCTGGTCGCGATGTTAAATTCTTGAGTTACTTTTGGAAGACTTTATGGGCTAAACTTGGCACAAAATTGTTGTTTTCTACTACTTGTCATCCTCTAACGGATGGAAAAACTGAAGTTGTCAATAGAACTTTGGGAACACTTTTGCGTGCTATTCTTAAAAAGAACTTGGATTGACATTTCTATGGACTTTATTTTGGGGTTGCCTAGGACTAAGAAGGGGAGCGATTCTATTTTTGTTGTTGTGGATTGATTCTCTAAGATGGCACATTTTATAGCTTGTCATAAAATCCGATGATGCTTCAAACATGGCGGATTTGTTCTTTAGAGAAGTCGCTAGGTTGCATGACATGCCTAGGACTATTGTTTCTGGTCGCGATGTTAAATTCTTGAGTTACTTTTGGAAGACTTTATGGGCTAAACTTGGCACAAAATTGTTGATTTCTACTACTTGTCATCCTCAAACGGATGGACAAACTGAAGTTGTCAATAGAACTTTGGGAACACTTTTGCGTGCTATTCTTAAAAAGAACTTGGATTGACATTTCTATGGACTTTATTTTGGGGTTGCCTAGGACTAAGAAGGGGAGAGATTCTATTTTTGTTGTTGTGGATAGATTCTCTAAGATGGCACATTTTATAGCTTGTCATAAAATCCGATGATGCTTCAAACATGGCGGATTTGTTCTTTAGAGAAGTCGCTAGGTTGCATGGCATGCCTAGGACTATTGTTTCTGGTCGCGATGTTAAATTCTTGAGTTACTTTTGGAAGACTTTATGGGCAAAACTTGGCACAAAATTGTTGTTTTCTACTACTTGTCATCCTCAAACGGATGGACAAACTGAAGTTGTCAATAGAAATTTTGGAACACTTTTGCGTGCTATTCTTAAAAAGAACTTGGATTGACATTTCTATGGACTTTATTTTGGGGTTGCCTAGGACTAAGAAGGGGAGGGATTCTATTTTTGTTGTTGTGGATTGATTCTCTAAGATGGCACATTTTATAGCTTGTCATAAAATCCGATGATGTTTCAAACATGGCGGATTTGTTCTTTAGAGAAGTCGCTAGGTTGCATGGCATGCCTGGGACTATTGTTTCTGGTCGCGATGTTAAATTCTTGAGTTACTTTTGGAAGACTTTATGGGCTAAACTTGGCACAAAATTGTTTTTTTCTACTACTTGTCATCCTCAAACGGATGGACAAACTGAAGTTGTCAATAGAACTTTGGGAACACTTTTGCGTGCTATTCTTAAAAAGAACTTGGATTGACATTTCTATGGACTTTATTTTGGGGTTGTCTAGGACTAAGAAGGGGAGGGATTCTATTTTTGTTGTTGTGGATTGATTCTCTAAGATGGAACATTTTATAGCTTGTCATAAAATCGATGATGCTTCAAACATTGCGGATTTGTTCTTTAGAGAAGTCGTTAGGTTGCATGGCATGCCTAGGACTATTGTTTCTGGTCGCGATGTTAAATTCTTGAGTTACTTTTGGAAGACTTTATGGGCTAAACTTGGCACAAAATTGTTGTTTTCTACTACTTGTCATCCTCAAACGGATGGACAAACTGAAGTTGTCAATAGAACTTTGGGAACACTTTTGCGTGCTATTCTTAAAAAGAACTTGGATTGACATTTCTATTGACTTTATTTTGGGGTTGCCTAGGACTAAGAAGGGGAGGGATTCTATTTTTGTTGTTGTGGATAGATTCTCTAAGATGGCACATTTTATAGTTTGTCATAAAACCGATGATGCTTCAAACATTGCGGATTTGTTCTTTAGAGAAGTTGTAAGGTTGCATGGCATGCCTAGGACTATTGTTTCTGGTCGCGATGTTAAATTCTTGAGTTACGTTTGGAAGACTTTATGGGCTAAACTTGGCACAAAACTGTTGTTTTCTACTACTTGTCATCCTCAAACGGATGGACAAACTGAAGTTGTCAATAGAACTTTGGGAACACTTTTACGTGCTATTCTTAAAAAGATCTTGGATTGACATTTTTATGGACTTTATTTTGGGGTTGCCTAGGACTAAGAAGGAGAGGGATTCTATTTTTGTTGTTGTGGATTGATTCTCCAAGATGGCACATTTTATAGCTTGTCATAAAACCGATGATGCTTGACTTTATGGGCTAAACTTGGCACAAAATTGTTGTTTTCTACTACCTGTCATCCTCAAACGGATGGACAAACAGAAGTTGTCAATAGAACTTTGGGAACACTTTTGCGTGCTATTCTTAAAAAGAACTTGGATTGACATTTCTATGGACTTTATTTTGGGGTTGTCTAGGACTAAGAAGGGGAGGGATTATATTTTTGTTGTTGTGGATTGATTCTCTAAGATGGCACATTTTATAGCTTGTCATAAAACCGATGATGCTTCAAGCATTGCGGATTTGTTCTTTAGATAAGTCGTTAAGTTGCATGGCATGCCTTGGACTATTGTTTCTTGTGGGGACCCGGGCTCTAACTCTATTCTTTTGGGATTTAATTGGATCTTTGTTCGAAAATGTGGGTCAAAATTTTGCTTTTAACATTAATTTAAATGTATTAACGAAAGCATCACATGTCTCAATAGAAATTAAACAACGTAATGTACATACAAGTCTGTGCGTACAAACATACACTAGTGTTCAATAACAACTACAAACATAAGTGCTACAAGTCCAGTAGGAAACACTAGGAATCTTCCACGCCCGAGATCTCCACGCTATCAACTCTCTCTTCCTCGTCGTGACCCTGATCCTGCCCCACCTGTTGCCATGCACACATACAGACACGACAACAGCCGGATAACTCCGGTGAGAACATATCCCAGTATAAAATATGGATGCATGCAATGTCATAATCATGTACAAAAGCATAGCATATATCAACTAACATGAATAAAATCTAAACATGTAGAAGAATACAAATCTGTATTCAACATTTAAATCTTGACTCGACTCTTTTCTAATCTAGGGATCCCGGTGTGAATAAGACGGTCTGTTACCTACCCAACCACTCGGGGCAACGGTACGTCTTATTCCTAGACTTCGGTCAACTCTGTATCGAGGGTCTACACATATAGCAAATCTGCTCCTATGCGTCGATACACCGAAACGTCTAGTTTTGGCAAGTCTGCCAATCTCTCCTATCTCAGGACTCGAATATAAATCAATAAACAAGGCATTACATAATCAAATGTAATAACAATCTAGTATGTGATTTAGGGAAACTCGTATCAAATCTGAATCGAGTTGTGCAATCCCGTGACCACATGAATTATACCTTTCTTGCCGAATCGTCGGTGTCGTCGTCGAAGTCTCGAGTTCACAATAGCCAATACAAATCTGAAATGGCATAGTCCAGGTGCACTCTATCAATATACATCTCAAACAACTCAATAAACATAGCTGAAATCGGTTTCAATACAATTTGACGGCGTAACGGTGTAATTCTCGGTACCGGTCAACTCAATCTCAACAAAACAATATATACAATAGCCACAACTCATAATCTTCATAATATACTCATCAAAACACAATATAACATGCTCAATTCTTCCAATCAATATCGATATACATGCTGGAAATTCGCAAGGCTCGTATACGGAGTCCGAAAATCGTTCTGATAACAAATATACGATGCTCGGTATACCAAGAACACATATTTCTAACAAAATCATAATTTCCCCAACATATGAATTTCGAATCATGCTGAAATTATATCAAACTTACATCCTTTCGTAGCCAACGATGCAAGGATCAATAATCTGGACTCGGACTTAAAATCAAATGAGCAAATCTTGCACAATCTCAAATCTAATATGACAAAGCTTGAAGGAACAAAGCTTGCTCTCGATTCTTTCCCTCAATCTGAAAGGAGAATGAAGACTCAGCAACTTTATTTATATATATACATGCCATGTGTCAACACGAAATTCAAAGGTGGCAATCTCGCATGCAGACCGCGGGTGCGGTGACTCAAGAGTGCGGGTGCGCTGTGCTCTCGGCAGCAATATTATTTTCTGGAATTCTTAGACCGCGGGTGCGGTCCTTACATGACTGCGGGTGCGGTCTCACACCGCGGGGGCGGTCTTGCTAGCACCGCGGGTGCGGTGTCTGTTCGCACAAATTCACCAATTTCTGTCACCTACACCGCGGGTGCGGTAGTCTTAGCACCGCGGGTGCGATGTGGCTTCGGCCCTGCTGCTCAAAATCTCATAATTCATGCATTCTTATTTCCACAAGTCTAACATCAATGACAACGAATAATTCTCGAGCCTTACATTTCTCCCCCTCTTAGACAAGAGTTCGTCCTCGAACTCATAAACCAGTAATCACGCAAGTATACACAAAACAGTAAAGTCAAAGTGGGAAGAAAGACTCACATCATAAGAATAGCTCGGGATGCCTCTGTCTCATCTCAGACTCCGTCTCCCAAGTTGCTTCCTCGATGCCATGACGACTCCACTGAACCTTCACTAACGGAATAGTCTTTGTCCTGAGCTTCTTTTCTTTCCGATCAAGAATCTGTATCGGTCTTTCAACGTAGCTCAAGGTCTGATCTAGCTCGGCTTCGTCAGGTTGAATGACATGAGAATCATCCGGCATATATTTGCGCAACATCGATACATGAAAAACATCATGTATACCGGACAGTGAAGGAGGAAGACCAAGTCTGTAAGCTCGATCGCCAATCTTCTCAAGAATCTCATACGGACCAACGTATCTAGGAGACAACTTTCCTCGCTTGCCAAATCTGACAACGCCTCTGAAAGGTGAAATCTTCAAAAATACTCTGTCTCCCTGCTCAAATACCAACGGTCTACGTCTGACATTGGCGTATTTCGCTTGCCTATCCTGTGCCGTCTTCATTCGCTTCTGAATGATCTTCACTTTCTCTGTCATCTCACGAATCATATCAGGCCCCAACACTGGTACCTCAGAAATATCATCCCAGTACAACGGAGATCGGCACCTCTTTCCATATAAAGCTTCGAACGGTGCCATTTCAATGCTAGTCTGATAGCTGTTGTTGTATGAAAACTCACACAACGGCAATGAATCTTGCCAACTAGTACCAAAATCTAGTACTACAGCTCTCAGCATGTCCTCTAAAGTCTGGATAGTCCGCTCTGACTGTCCGTCTGTCTGGGGATGATAAGCAGTGCTCAGGTGTAAAGTCGTACCCAAAGCCTGCTGCAGGCTGTGCCAAAAGTGAGAAGTGAATCGTGGATCCCGATCTGATACAATGGACTTCGGCACACCGTGTAATCTGACGACCTCTCTGACATACAACTCTGCCATCTGATCGTGTTGATAGGTCATTCTGTATGGAATAAAGCAAGCTGATTTGGTCAATCTATCAATGATGACCCAAATCGAATCACAGCCCCGGGATGATCGAGGTAACTTCGTCACGAAATCCATGGAATGTGGTCCCATTTCCATTCAGGAACAGACAAATTCTGAAGTAAACCCCCGGGCTTCTTTCTCTCTGCCTTCACCTGCTGGCAATTCAGGCACTTAGACACAAATTCTGCAATGTCTGTCTTCATTTGCTTCCACCAGAATTGTGTCTTCAAGTCGTTATACATCTTCCTGCCACCAGGATGAATGCTGAACCAACTACAGTGTGCCTCCGACATGATCTGTCGTCTCAAATCTGAAATCTCTGGCACTACTAAGCGGTTATTCACATATAGAACAGAATCTCTGACCTGATATTCTGAGATATGTCCAGCTCTGACCACATCAATCGATTTCTGCACACTCGGATCAGTCCTCTGCGCTTCTTTGATCCTCAAGATCAGATCTGGTTCAATCTGAATCGCAGCAAGTCGTAATGGTCTACTCTCTGTATCAAATGTCAATCCAGACAAGCAACAATCTTCTACTAAACTCAATACACCTATAGTCGACAAGGACAAAGAACATACCTTTCGACTTAAGGCGTCTGCCGCTGCATTCGACTTTCCTGGATGGTACTTGATTTCGCAATCAAAATCTTTCAGCAGATCAAGCCATCGTCGTTGCCTCATATTCAACTCTGACTGAGAAAAGAGATACTTCAGACTCTTATGATCGGAATAGATCCCAAATTTCTCGCCATACAGATAATGACGCCAGATCTTAAGTGCAAAAACAATCGCCGCCAATTCGAGATCATGAATCGGATAACGAGTCTCGTGCGGCTTCAGCTGTCTAGAGGCGTATGCTATCACGTGCCCTCGCTGCATAAGAACACATCCTAACCCTCTGTGAGATGCGTCACAGTATACAACGAACTCACCTGTACCTGCAGGAATCGTCAAGACATGCGCACTAGTCAGCCTCTTCTTCAGATCTACAAAATTGGCTTCACAATCTTCGGACCACACAAATGGCATATTCTTCTGTGTCAACTGGGTGATAGGCTTCGCTATACTGGAGAAATCTCGAATAAAACGACGATAATACCCGGCTAGACCCATGAAACTGCGTATCTCAGGCACAGAAGTCGGTCTCGGCCAACTGATCACAGCCTCAACTTTACTCGGATCTACCGCAATACCATCTCCAGATATAATATGCCCCAAGAAGACAACCTGTCCCAGCCAGAATTCACACTTGGACAGTTTGGCATACAACCGCTCCTGTCGCAAAGTCTTCAGCACAATTCTCAGATGATCTGCATGCTCAGTCAAACTTTTCGAATACACTAAAATGTCGTCAATAAACACAATCACAAAATCATCTAAATATCTCTGAAAAATGCGGTTCATCAAACTCATGAACACCGCAGGTGCATTCGTCAAACCGAAAGGCATAACAACAAACTCGTAATGTCCATACCTGGTTCGGAATGCAGTCTTCGGTATATCAACGTCTCTAACTCGGAGCTGATGATACCCTGATCTCAAATCAATCTTCGAATATACCGAAGATCCCTGTAACTGATCAAACAGATCGTCGATGCGAGGCAAAGGATATTTGTTCTTCACTGTTGCCTTGTTCAACTGTCTATAATCAATACACAGTCGCATCGAACCATCTTTCTTTCTAACGAAAAGCACCGGAGCACCCCAAGGAGATACACTGGGTCTGATATATCCCTTGGACAGCAGATCTTCCAACTGTGCTTTCAACTCTTTCAGCTCTATCGGTGCCATCCTATACGGAGCTCTCGAGATAGGAACACTGCCTGGCACAAGATCAATGCTGAAATCAACCTCTCGAACTGGAGGCAACCCTGGAATCTCATCTGGGAACACATCTGCAAACTCGCAAACCACTAGCAGATCTGCCAATGCTGGGCTCGACTTCAGTAAATCTACTGAATATACAAGAAAGCCCTCTGCTCCTCTCTGAAGCAATCTACTCATAGTCAGAGCAGATACTAAGGGAATCCGAGATCTGGAACCCTTGCCGTAGAATTTCCACTCATCTGTCATATCGGGTCTGAATCTGACAATTTTGTGAAAACAATCTACCGTGGCCCTGTACCTGGTTAACATGTCTATACCAACTATACAGTCAAAATCAGCTAAACCAAGTACTACACAATCAAGATCAATCTCATGCTCCTCAAACTGAAGCATACAGTGTCTAACAGTAGTCACAGATATCAAACCACTCCCCAACGGAGAAGCTATAGACACTACTGTCGACAACGACTCAACAGGCAATGAATGTCTCAATGCAAACTGTTCAGATATGAATGTATGAGATGCCCCTGTGTCTATCAACACATATGCAGGATAACCGCAAAGAAAACAGCTACCTGCAATGACGTCATCTGGCGCCTCCTGCGCCTGCTCCTCTGTCAGGGCAAAGACACGTGCCTGCTGTCGGGGAGGCTGACTCACAGTCTGACTATCTCCTGGTCTCTGCTGGGTCTGTGTAGAGGGTGGCTGGAAGGAGTGTACAGAAGATGCCTGTCTCTCCATCTGTGGCGCTGGTGCTGATGATCCGGTGCTCTGGAATCGTTGTGCACCTCTCTGGGGACAAACTCTGGCGAAATGTCCCTGTTGCCTACAGATGTTGCAGCGTCCCAGAACTCCCTGACACTGCTCCGTCGCATGTCGCCCTCCGCACGAACCACAGTATGCGCCACTATACTCTGACCCCTGACCTCTCTGTCGAGATCCACTCGAACTCGATGAACTACTCCCAGATTTCTTAAACTGTTTGCCTTTAGCCTTCAGAAATTCCTTCTTACCACTACCACTAGCTCCGCTGTCAAAACGAGGAGGAGGTGGTGGAAACTGTACGGTAGTAGGCTGTGGCGGTCTCTGCCCCTGAACACCGTAGGAAGCCCCTCGCTGCCTGATCAAGCCAGCCTCGGCTCCCTTCGCTCGGTTCAATGCCTCTGAAAAAGTACTAGGCCGGCCCGTGTTTACCAAGGTAAAGACATCGGGGTTCAGCCCGTTTATGAACTGATCGGCCACTGCCTCGTCGTTCCCGGCAACATGCGGTGCAAATCGTAGCAATGCAGAGAATTTAGCAACATATTCCTCGATATTCCACTGTCCCTGCTTCAAATTCGCAAATTCAGCTCCTTTGTCTTTTCGGTAGGAGACAGGGAAGAAGCGCTGATAGAACTCATCTTTGAAGACTTTCCACGTAATGTCAATGCCTCGGTGCTCCAAGGCTCTCTTCGTAGTCAACCACCAGCTCTTTGCAACCTCTTGCATCTGATGCCCTATCAACTTCACACGTCCCTCATCAGTATATGCCAAAGACTCAAACAACATCTCAATATCATCAAGCCAGCTCTCGCACTCCACTGCACTCTCTGTGCCCTTCAGGGTAGGCGGATGGAAAGACTGAAATCTTTTCAATAAGGTCTCCATCGGCGTAGCGGTGACATCCATCTGTGCACCTGATGTGCTACCCTGCTCTGGCTGTGGTATACGTCTAGGCGGCATAAATCTGATTACCAAACTGATTAGTACACAATCAATATCATCTGTCTCAGCCCTCCTCTGATCATATACCTCTGATCGAGAATCGGTTCTGATTCAGGCTTGAAATGCTGTAAATCAATTCAGATAATACAATACAACATATAATAGAGAAAGCAATAGATCATGCTAGCATCTCAAAAGCAAGGAAAATGACTCGATCTACCCCGCTCATTCTACTCTATCTCAGTCTACAGAACCTACTGCTCTGATACCACCTGTTGTGGGGACCCGGGCTCTAACTCTATTCTTTTGGGATTTAATTGGATCTTTGTTCGAAAATGTGGGTCAAAATTTTGCTTTTAACATTAATTTAAATGTATTAACGAAAGCATCACATGTCTCAATAGAAATTAAACAACGTAATGTACATACAAGTCTGTGCGTACAAACATACACTAGTGTTCAATAACAACTACAAACATAAGTGCTACAAGTCCAGTAGGAAACACTAGGAATCTTCCACGCCCGAGATCTCCACGCTATCAACTCTCTCTTCCTCGTCGTGACCCTGATCCTGCCCCACCTGTTGCCATGCACACATACAGACACGACAACAGCCGGATAACTCCGGTGAGAACATATCCCAGTATAAAACATGGATGCATGCAATGTCATAATCATGTACAAAAGCATAGCATATATCAACTAACATGAATAAAATCTAAACATGTAGAAGAATACAAATCTGTATTCAACATTTAAATCTTGACTCGACTCTTTTCTAATCTAGGGATCCCGGTGTGAATAAGACGGTCTGTTACCTACCCAACCACTCGGGGCAACGGTACGTCTTATTCCTAGACTTCGGTCAACTCTGTATCGAGGGTCTACACATATAGCAAATCTGCTCCTATGCGTCGATACACCGAAACGTCTAGTTTTGGCAAGTCTGCCAATCTCTCCTATCTCAGGACTCTAATATAAATCAATAAACAAGGCATTACATAATCAAATGTAATAACAATCTAGTATGTGATTTAGGGAAACTCGTATCAAATCTGAATCGAGTTGTGCAATCCCGTGACCACATGAATTATACCTTTCTTGCCGAATCGTCGGTGTCGTCGTCGAAGTCTCGAGTTCACAATAGCCAATACAAATCTGAAATGGCATAGTCCAGGTGCACTCTATCAATATACATCTCAAACAACTCAATAAACATAGCTGAAATCGGTTTCAATACAATTTGACGGCGTAACGGTGTAATTCTCGGTACCGGTCAACTCAATCTCAACAAAACAATATATACAATAGCCACAACTCATAATCTTCATAATATACTCATCAAAACACAATATAACATGCTCAATTCTTCCAATCAATATCGATATACATGCTGGAAATTCGCAAGGCTCGTATACGGTGTCCGAAAATCGTTCTGATAACAAATATACGATGCTCGGTATACCAAGAACACATATTTCTAACAAAATCATAATTTCCCCAACATATGAATTTCGAATCATGCTGAAATTATATCAAACTTACATCCTTTCGTAGCCAACGATGCAAGGATCAATAATCTGGACTCGGACTTAAAATCAAATGAGCAAATCTTGCACAATCTCAAATCTAATATGACAAAGCTTGAAGGAACAAAGCTTGCTCTCGATTCTTTCCCTCAATCTGAAAGGAGAATGAAGACTCAGCAACTTTATGTATATATATACATGCCATGTGTCAACACGAAATTCAAAGGTGGCAATCTCGCATGCAGACCGCGGGTGCGGTGACTCAAGAGTGCGGGTGCGCTGTGCTCTCGGCAGCAATATTATTTTCTGGAATTCTTAGACCGCGGGTGCGGTCCTTACATGACTGCGGGTGCGGTCTCACACCGCGGGGGCGGTCTTGCTAGCACCGCGGGTGCGGTGTCTGTTCGCACAAATTCACCAATTTCTGTCACCTACACCGCGGGTGCGGTAGTCTTAGCACCGCGGGTGCGATGTGGCTTCGGCCCTGCTGCTCAAAATCTCATAATTCATGCATTCTTATTTCCACAAGTCTAACATCAATGACAACGAATAATTCTCGAGCCTTACATTTCTCCCCCTCTTAGACAAGAGTTCGTCCTCGAACTCATAAACCAGTAATCACGCAAGTATACACAAAACAGTAAAGTCAAAGTGGGAAGAAAGACTCACATCATAAGAATAGCTCGGGATGCCTCTGTCTCATCTCAGACTCCGTCTCCCAAGTTGCTTCCTCGATGCCATGACGACTCCACTGAACCTTCACTAACGGAATAGTCTTTGTCCTGAGCTTCTTTTCTTTCCGATCAAGAATCTGTATCGGTCTTTCAACGTAGCTCAAGGTCTGATCTAGCTCGGCTTCGTCAGGTTGAATGACATGAGAATCATCCGGCATATATTTGCGCAACATCGATACATGAAAAACATCATGTATACCGGACAGTGAAGGAGGAAGACCAAGTCTGTAAGCTCGATCGCCAATCTTCTCAAGAATCTCATACGGACCAACGTATCTAGGAGACAACTTTCCTCGCTTGCCAAATCTGACAACGCCTCTGAAAGGTGAAATCTTCAAAAATACTCTGTCTCCCTGCTCAAATACCAACGGTCTACGTCTGACATTGGCGTATTTCGCTTGCCTATCCTGTGCCGTCTTCATTCGCTTCTGAATGATCTTCACTTTCTCTGTCATCTCACGAATCATATCAGGCCCCAACACTGGTACCTCAGAAATATCATCCCAGTACAACGGAGATCGGCACCTCTTTCCATATAAAGCTTCGAACGGTGCCATTTCAATGCTAGTCTGATAGCTGTTGTTGTATGAAAACTCACACAACGGCAATGAATCTTGCCAACTAGTACCAAAATCTAGTACTACAGCTCTCAGCATGTCCTCTAAAGTCTGGATAGTCCGCTCTGACTGTCCGTCTGTCTGGGGATGATAAGCAGTGCTCAGGTGTAAAGTCGTACCCAAAGCCTGCTGCAGGCTGTGCCAAAAGTGAGAAGTGAATCGTGGATCCCGATCTGATACAATGGACTTCGGCACACCGTGTAATCTGACGACCTCTCTGACATACAACTCTGCCATCTGATCGTGTTGATAGGTCATTCTGTATGGAATAAAGCAAGCTGATTTGGTCAATCTATCAATGATGACCCAAATCGAATCACAGCCCCGGGATGATCGAGGTAACTTCGTCACGAAATCCATGGAATGTGGTCCCATTTCCATTCAGGAACAGACAAATTCTGAAGTAAACCCCCGGGCTTCTTTCTCTCTGCCTTCACCTGCTGGCAATTCAGGCACTTAGACACAAATTCTGCAATGTCTGTCTTCATTTGCTTCCACCAGAATTGTGTCTTCAAGTCGTTATACATCTTCCTGCCACCAGGATGAATGCTGAACCAACTACAGTGTGCCTCCGACATGATCTGTCGTCTCAAATCTGAAATCTCTGGCACTACTAAGCGGTTATTCACATATAGAACAGAATCTCTGACCTGATATTCTGAGATATGTCCAGCTCTGACCACATCAATCGATTTCTGCACACTCGGATCAGTCCTCTGCGCTTCTTTGATCCTCAAGATCAGATCTGGTTCAATCTGAATCGCAGCAAGTCGTAATGGTCTACTCTCTGTATCAAATGTCAATCCAGACAAGCAACAATCTTCTACTAAACTCAATACACCTATAGTCGACAAGGACAAAGAACATACCTTTCGACTTAAGGCGTCTGCCGCTGCATTCGACTTTCCTGGATGGTACTTGATTTCGCAATCAAAATCTTTCAGCAGATCAAGCCATCGTCGTTGCCTCATATTCAACTCTGACTGAGAAAAGAGATACTTCAGACTCTTATGATCGGAATAGATCCCAAATTTCTCGCCATACAGATAATGACGCCAGATCTTAAGTGCAAAAACAATCGCCGCCAATTCGAGATCATGAATCGGATAACGAGTCTCGTGCGGCTTCAGCTGTCTAGAGGCGTATGCTATCACGTGCCCTCGCTGCATAAGAACACATCCTAACCCTCTGTGAGATGCGTCACAGTATACAACGAACTCACCTGTACCTGCAGGAATCGTCAAGACATGCGCACTAGTCAGCCTCTTCTTCAGATCTACAAAATTGGCTTCACAATCTTCGGACCACACAAATGGCATATTCTTCTGTGTCAACTGGGTGATAGGCTTCGCTATACTGGAGAAATCTCGAATAAAACGACGATAATACCCGGCTAGACCCATGAAACTGCGTATCTCAGGCACAGAAGTCGGTCTCGGCCAACTGATCACAGCCTCAACTTTACTCGGATCTACCGCAATACCATCTCCAGATATAATATGCCCCAAGAAGACAACCTGTCCCAGCCAGAATTCACACTTGGACAGTTTGGCATACAACCGCTCCTGTCGCAAAGTCTTCAGCACAATTCTCAGATGATCTGCATGCTCAGTCAAACTTTTCGAATACACTAAAATGTCGTCAATAAACACAATCACAAAATCATCTAAATATCTCTGAAAAATGCGGTTCATCAAACTCATGAACACCGCAGGTGCATTCGTCAAACCGAAAGGCATAACAACAAACTCGTAATGTCCATACCTGGTTCGGAATGCAGTCTTCGGTATATCAACGTCTCTAACTCGGAACTGATGATACCCTGATCTCAAATCAATCTTCGAATATACCGAAGATCCCTGTAACTGATCAAACAGATCGTCGATGCGAGGCAAAGGATATTTGTTCTTCACTGTTGCCTTGTTCAACTGTCTATAATCAATACACAGTCGCATCGAACCATCTTTCTTTCTAACGAAAAGCACCGGAGCACCCCAAGGAGATACACTGGGTCTGATATATCCCTTGGACAGCAGATCTTCCAACTGTGCTTTCAACTCTTTCAGCTCTATCGGTGCCATCCTATACGGAGCTCTCGAGATAGGAACACTGCCTGGCACAAGATCAATGCTGAAATCAACCTCTCGAACTGGAGGCAACCCTGGAATCTCATCTGGGAACACATCTGCAAACTCGCAAACCACTAGCAGATCTGCCAATGCTGGGCTCGACTTCAGTAAATCTACTGAATATACAAGAAAGCCCTCTGCTCCTCTCTGAAGCAGTCTACTCATAGTCAGAGCAGATACTAAGGGAATCCGAGATCTGGAACCCTTGCCGTAGAATTTCCACTCATCTGTCATATCGGGTCTGAATCTGACAATTTTGTGAAAACAATCTACCGAGGCCCTGTACCTGGTTAACATGTCTATACCAACTATACAGTCAAAATCAGCTAAACCAAGTACTACACAATCAAGATCAATCTCATGCTCCTCAAACTGAAGCATACAGTGTCTAACAGTAGTCACAGATATCAAACCACTCCCCAACGGAGAAGCTATAGACACTACTGTCGACAACGACTCAACAGGCAATGAATGTCTCAATGCAAACTGTTCAGATATGAATGTATG
>NW_027331246.1:0-19689 GCF_022965805.1 Primulina eburnea
AGATGCCCCTGTGTCTATCAACACATATGCAGGATAACCGCAAAGAAAACAGCTATACGATGCTCGGTATACCAAGAACACATATTTCTAACAAAATCATAATTTCCCCAACATATGAATTTCGAATCATGATGAAATTATATCAAACTTACATCTTTTCGTAGCCAACGATGCAAGGATCAATAATCTGGACTCGGACTTAAAATCAAATGAGCAAATCTTGCACAATCTCAAATCTAAGATGACAAAGCTTGAAGGAACAAAGCTTGCTCTCGATTCTTTCCCTCAATCTGAAAGGAGAATGAAGACTCAGCAACTTTATGTATATATATACATGCCATGTGTCAACACGAAATTCAAAGGTGGCAATCTCGCATGCAGACCGCGGGTGCGGTGACTCAAGAGTGCGGGTGCGCTGTGATCTCGGCAGCAATATTATTTTCTGGAATTCTTAGACCGCGGGTGCGGTCCTTACATGACCGCGGGTGCGGTCTCACACCGCGGGGGCGGTCTTGCTAGCACCGCGGGTGCGGTGTCTGTTCGCACAAATTCACCAATTTCTGTCACCTACACCGCGGATGCGGTAGTCTTAGCACCGCGGGTGCGATGTGGCTTCGGCCCTGCTGCTCAAAATCTCATAATTCATGCATTCTTATTTCCAAAAGTCTAACATCAATGACAACGAATAATTCTCGAGCCTTACATTTCTGGTCGCGATGTTAAATTCTTGAGTTACGTTTGGAAGACTTTATGGGCTAAACTTGGCCCAAAACTGTTGTTTTCTACTACTTGTCATCCTCAAACGGATGGACAAACTGAAGTTGTCAATAGAACTTTGGGAACACTTTTGCGTGCTATTCTTAAAAAGATCTTGGATTGACATTTTTATGGACTTTATTTTGGGGTTGCCTAGGACTAAGAAGGAGAGGGATTCTATTTTTGTTGTTGTGGATTGATTCTCCAAGATGGCACATTTTATAGCTTGTCATAAAACCGATGATGCTTCAAACATTGCGGATTTGTTCTTTAGAGAAGTCGTTAGGTTTCATGGCATGCCTAGGACTATTGTTTCTGGTCGCGATGTTAAATTCTTGAGTTACGTTTGGAAGACTTTATGGGCTAAACTTGGCACGAAATTGTTGTTTTCTACTACTTGTCATCCTCAAACGGATGGACAAACTGAAGTTGTCAATAGAACTTTGGGAACACTTTTGCGTGCTATTCTTAAAAAGAACTTGGATTGACATTTCTATGGACTTTATTTTGGGGTTGCCTAGGACTAAGAAGGGGAGGGATTCTATTTTTGTTGTTGTGGATAGATTCTCTAAGATGGCACATTTTATAGCTTGTCATAAAATCCGATGATGCTTCAAACATTGCGGATTTGTTCTTTAGAGAAGTCGCTAGGTTGCATGGCATGCCTAGGACTATTGTTTCTGGTCGCGATGTTAAATTCTTGAGTTACTTTTGGAAGACTTTATGGGCTAAACTTGGCACAAATTTGTTGTTTTCTACTACTTGTCATCCTCAAACGGATGGACAAACTGAAGTTGTCAATAGAACTTTGGGAACACTTTTGCGTGCTATTCTTAAAAAGAACTTGGATTGACATTTCTATGGACTTTATTTTGGGGTTGCCTAGGACTAAGAAGGGGAGATATTCTATTTTTGTTGTTGTGGATTGATTCTCTAAGATGGCACATTTTATAGCTTGTCATAAAATCCGATGATGCTTCAAACATGGCGGATTTGTTCTTTAGAAAAGTCGCTAGGTTGCATGACATGCCGAGGACTATTGTTTCTAGTCGCGATGTTAAATTCTTGAGTTACTTTTGGTAGACTTTATGGGCTAAACTTGGCACAAAATTGTTGTTTTCTACTACTTGTCATCCTCAAACGGATGGACAAACTGAAGTTGTCAATAGAACTTTGAGAACACTTTTGCGTGCTATTCTTAAAAAGAACTTGGATTGACATTTCAATGGACTTTATTTTTGGGTTGCCTAGGACTAGGAAGGGGAGGGATTCTATTTTTGTTGTTGTGGATAGATTCTCTAAGATGGCACATTTTATAGCTTGTCATAAAATCCGATGATGCTTCGTGATGTTACATACTTGAGTTACTTTTGGAAGACTTTATGGGCTAAACTTGGCACAAAATTGTTGTTTTCTACTACTTGTCATCCTCAAACGGATGGACAAACTGAAGTTGTCAATAGAACTTTGGGAACACTTTTGCGTGCTATTCTTAAAAAGAACTTGGATTGACATTTCTATGGACTTTATTTTGGGGTTGCCTAGACTAAGAAGGGGAGGGATTCTATTTTTGTTGTTGTGGATTGATTCTTAGGATGGCACATTTTAGAGCTTGTCATAAAATCCGATGATGCTTCAAACATGGCGGATTTGTTCTTTACAGAAGTCGCTAGGTTGCATGACATGCCTAGGACTATTGTTTCTAGTCGCGATGTTAAATTCTTGAGTTACTTTTGGTAGACTTAATGGGCTAAACTTGGCACAAAATTGTTGTTTTCTACTACTTTTCATCCTCAAACGGATGGACAAACTGAAGTTGTCAATAGAACTTTGGTAACACTTTTGCGTGCTATTCTTAAAAAGATCTTCGATTGACATTTCTGTGGACTTTATTTTGGGGTTGCCTAGGACTAAGAAGGGGAGGGATTCTATTTTTGTTGTTGTGGATTGATTCTCTAAGATGGCACATTTTGTAGCTTGTCATAAAACCGATGATGCTTTCACGATCTCATCTCTGTCTCGACCCAGATCCTGCCCCACCTGTTGTTATGCACACATACAGACATAACAACAGCCGGAAACTCCGGTGAGAACAAATCCCAGTATAAACATGTATACATGCATATAATCAATCTAAAATATGAAACATGCCATTATGAATGACAATCATATAAACATGCAATGCGAATCAAACCATGTCTGGACTAGACTCGACTAGAACTCTAGGGATCCCGGTGTGAATAAGAAGATCTATCACCTAGCCTCCCAATCGGGGTGACGGTACGTCTTATTCCTAGACTTCGGCCTAATCTGTATCAGCATCTACGATAGGAGACTGATCTTCCCCTACGCTGTGATACACCGAACATCTAGAAGTTTGACTGTTCTGTCAAGACTCCCTATCTTAAATGCAATGATTAACAGTCTGTAAACAATGCATAATCAATTCAAAGATTTGAATACAAATTCTATAAACAAATCACAATCATAATTCAAAATAAACAATAAATCTAGTATGTGATTTTGGTTGAGAAACTCAAAGTGATCTCATTTGAGTTATATCTCCCCAAACAAAACATGCATTATACCTTTCTTGATGTTGAAGTCTCGAAGACGAATCTTACCGGTGTCAATCTGAAATGGCAATGTAGAGGAGTACCATGTCACAATACTACTCAATTCAAGTCCTATACCATTCATATTCAATCTCGGTGTACATTAATGGCATAACGACGTAGTTTCTAGATACTAATCAATCTAAATCGCATCATATATCAATAATCAATAAACTCAATTCATATTCATCATAATCTATACATCCTAAGCTCATATCTCTTCTGAATTCTCTATCTTTCTCAATCAAGACATGCTGAAAATCATAACAAATGCAAACGATACCATTTCTTCAATTCGTTTGCAAATATACAATGCTTACTATGTCAAGAACACAATATAACCATCATATTACAATTTCCCCAATCCATAAAATCTGAATCATGGTGGAATTGAAAGAAACTTACATTACTTTGAAGCTCTTACTGCAAGGATCCATAATCTAAGCTCGGATTTGAAATCAGGTAGCTAAATCTTGCACAATCTAGTTTTTAAGCCATGAAAGCTTGGAACTTTTCCATGGATTCTCGGTTCTCTCTTGCTGGAAATGGAAGAGAATGAATCAGCAATACATCTATATATATATATCCTGCCATGTGTCATTACAAGAAACAAGAGTGGCTTTCTCGCATGCAGCACCGCGGGTGCGGTCTCTGCAGCACCGCGGGTGCGCTCATGTTTCGGCAACCCTAGCATTTTCACAAAATGTCGACCGTGGGTGCGGTCTCGCGGGTGCGGTCTTGTCACCGCGGGTGCGGTCTTCCTACACCACGGGTGCGGTGATGCTACGAATAAAATGTGTCAACTTTCTGTCCATGCACCGCGGGTGCGGTCTATGTTGCACCGTGGGTGCGGTATGGCTTCGGCTTTTCTTGCTAAAACCCATAATTGCATGACCGCGGGTGCACTCCTGTTTTGAGCGCGGTTGCAGTCTTGCAAAACCCTAATTCTCATGTCTTTTCTCCTTTCCGTGCACGTCATGCATCCCCATATCTTCCGAGTATCATTTTAATGAAAACTAATAATCTCGAACCTTACATTTCTCCCCCTCTAAGAAATGATTTCGTCCTCGAAATCACAAGTAATTATCAATTATACATGACAAGTAATATAATCAATATTGAAAATTTACTTACATCATGTAAATAATTCGGGATGTTTCTGGCGCATATCTGCTTCTGTTTCCCAAGTCGCTTCTTCGATGCCATGACGACTCCATTGGACTTTCACAAATGGAATAGTCTTCGTCCGGAGCTTCTTTTCTTTCCGATCCAGAATTTGTATCGGTTGTTCAATATAGCTCAAGGTCTGATCAAGCTCAGCTTCGTCAGGCTGAATGACATGAGAAATATCTGGCATATACTTACGCAACATTGACACATGAAAGACATCATGTATTCCGGATAACGAAGGAGGAAGAGCAAGTCGATAGGCTCGGTCGCCAATCTTTTCAAGAATATCGTAAGGACCAACATATCTAGGAGACAATTTCCCACGCTTGCCAAATCTGACAACGCCTCTGAATGGAGAAATCTTTAGAAACACTCGGTCTCCTTGCTCAAACACTAACGGTCTACGTCTGACATTGGCGTATTTGGCTTGCCTATCTTGTGCCGTCTTCATTCCCTTCTGAATTATTTTCACCTTCTCCGTCATGTCGCGAATCATATCTGGCCCAAGTTCTGGTACCTCTGAGACGTCATCCCAATATAGCGGAGATCTGCACTTCTTGCCATATAAAGCTTCAAACGGTGCCATTTCAATGCTCGTCTGATAGCTATTATTGTAAGAGAATTCACAAAGAGGTAAAGAATCTTGCCAACTAGTGCCAAAATCTAGCACTACGGCTCTCAACATATCCTCTAGTGTCTGGATAGTCCGCTCTGACTGTCCGTCTGTTTGAGGATGGTAAGCAGTACTCAGGTGTAATGTCGTACCCAAAGCCTGCTGTAAACTGTGCCAAAAGTGTGAAGTGAATCGTGGATCACGATCTGATACAATAGACTTCGGCACACCATGTAATCTGACTACCTCTCGGATATATATCTCCGCCATCTGATAATGTCGATACGTCATTCTGTACGGAATAAAGCAAGCTGATTTGGTTAGTCTGTCAATGATTACCCAAATCGCATCACAACCCCGGGAAGATCGCGGCAACTTCGTTACGAAATCCATGGAAATGTGATCCCATTTCCATTCTGGAATAGATAAACTTTGAAGTAAACCTCCGGGCTTCTTCCTCTCGGCTTTCACCTGTTGGCAATTTAAACACTTTGACACAAATTCTGCGATATCTGACTTCATTTGCTTCCACCAGAACTGTGTCTTCAAGTCATTGTACATCTTTCGGCCACCAGGGTGAATGCTAAACCAACTACTGTGTGCTTCTGATAGAATCTGATGTCTCAAATCTGAAACATCAAGGCATCCGCTGCTACATTTGACTTCCCTGGATAGTATTTGATCTCGCAATCAAAGTCTTTCAGTAGATCAAGCCATCTACGCTGCCTCATATTTAGTTCTGATTGAGAAAATAGATACTTCAGGCTTTTGTGATCAGAGTAAATCTCAAATTTCTCGCCATAGAGTTAGTGACGCCAGATCTTTAATGCAAATACAATAGCCGCCAATTCAAGACCATGAATGGGGTATCGTACTTCATGTGGCTTCAGTTGTCTCGAGGCGTATGCGACCACATGACCTCGCTGCATAAGAACACATCCCAAACCTCTGTGAGAGGCATCACAATATACAACGAAATCACCGGTACCTGAAGGTATCGTCAGTACTGGAGCACTGGTCAGCTTTTTCTTCAATTCCATGAAGCTAGACTCACAATATTCAGACCATATAAATGGCGCATTCTTTTGTGTCAACTGGGTGATTGGCTTCGCAATACTGGAGAAATCTTTAATAAATCGTCTATAATATCTTGCCAGACCCATGAAACTGCGTATTTCTGGCACAGAAGTCAGTCTTGGCCAGCTGATCACAGCTTCCACTTTACTTGGATCTACAGCAATACCATCTCCAGATATGATATGTCCCAAAAAGACAACTCGATTCAACCAAAATTCACATTTTGACAATTTAGCATACAGCCTCTCATTTCTCAATGTCTGTAGTACAATTCTGAGATGCTCTGCATGCTCATTTATGTTCTTCGAATACACCAGAATGTCATCAATAAAGACAATTACAAAATCATCTAAGTACCTTTGAAAGATTCGGTACATCAAGCTCATAAATACCGCTGGAGCATTTGTTAAACCAAAAGACATGACAATAAATTCGTAATGTCCATACCTGGTTCGAAATGCTGTCTTCGGTATGTCTACATCTTTAACTCTGAGCTGGTGATATCCGGATCGCAAATCAATCTTAGAATAAACAGAGGATCCCTGTAATTGATCAAATAAATCGTCGATGCGTGGCAATGAATATTTATTCTTCACTGTCGCTTGGTTCAATTGCCGATAATCTATACACAGTCGCATCGATCCATATTTCTTTCGCACAAAGAGCACTGGTGCGCCCCAAGGAGATACACTGGGTCGGATATATCCCTTGGCCAGAAGATCTTCTAATTGTGCTTTCAGTTCTTTCAGTTCAACAGGCGCCATCCTATACGGAGCTCGGGATATAGGAACAATACCTGGCATAAGATCTATGCTAAAATCTACCTCTCGAGCTGGAGGTAACCCTGGGATCTCGTCTGGAAACACATCTACAAACTCCCGTACTACTGGCAAATCTGCCAATGCCGGGCTCGATTTCTGTACATCTACAGCATACACAAGGAACCCATCTGCTCCTCTCTGCAACAATCTATTCATAGTCAAAGCCGAAATCAAGGGCATCCGAGATCCGGAACCCTTACCGTAGAACTTCCACTCTTCTGCCATTTCGGGTCTGAATATGACAATCTTGTGGAAACAATCCACGGTGGCTCTGTACTTAATTAACATGTCAATCCCAACAATACAATCAAAATCATCTAACCCAAGTACTATGCAATCCAGATCAATTTCATGACCCTCAAACTGTAAGATGCAATGTCTAATCGTAGTCACAGCTATCAAACCACTTCCCAACGGAGAAGTAATAGACACCACATCCAACGAAGATTCAACAGGTAGAGAATGCAACAATGCAAATCGTTCTGAGATGAATGTATGCGATGCACCCGTATCTATCAGTATATAAGCAGGATAACCGCAAAGGGAACAGTTACCTGCTATGACATCATCTGGGGCATCCTGTGCTTGCTCCTCTGTCAATGCAAACACCTGAGCCTGCTGTCGAGGAGGTTGGCTCACGGTCTGGCTACCTCTGGCTCTGGGCTGCATCTGTGTCTGTGGTGGCTGGAAGGAATGGACCGATGATGCTTGTCTTTCCAGCTGAAGTACTGGACCAGATGCTCTTCCACTTTGCATTTGCTGTAGACCTTTCTGTGGACAGACTTTGGCAAAGTGACCTGGTTGCCTACAAAAATTACATCGGCCCGTGGCTCCTTGGCACTGTTCAGTCGCATGTCTACCTCCACAAGAATTGCAGTAGACACCTGTATATCTTGTACTCTGATCAAAACCACTCTGTCTGGATCCACTGGAGCTCGACGAACTGCTCCCAGGTCTTTTGAACTGCTTCCCCTTCGCTTTCAACTGATCTTTTTGCCCGCTGCTGCTACTACCGCCGCCATCAAATCTAGAGGAAGATTGTACTGGAGGTAGTGGCGGTCTCGGACTCGGGGCAATATACGGAACACTCCGTTGCCTAAGCAATCCTGCTTCTGCTCCTTTGGCACGATTCAATGCCTCAGCGAAATTGTTGGGTCTTCCAGTATTTACCAACGTAAAGATATCGGGATTTAAGCCGTTTATAAACTGATCCGCTACGGCCTCATCACTACCTGAAACATGAGGTGCAAAGCGAAGCAAGGAAGAAAATTTAGCGACGTACTCTTCAATATTCAATTGCCCTTGCCTCAAGTTTGCAAACTCAGCGCCTTTATCTTTACGGTAGGATATAGGAAATAACCGCTGATAAAACTGTAACGACCCATTACAGGCCCAGTGGACCGTCCATACGGCCCACTGCCCCAATCGACCCAAGGCTATCCCGATCTTGTGACTTGGCCCGTAGGCCCAGTGGGCTTGCCCACACTAGCTCAATTGGTACCAGGATTGTGCCAAGTATCTATATATCCATGTGATCTTGGGTTCGATCCTGGGGAGGCACAAACTTAAGTTCCTGGGCTTAAGAGTTCTATGAGTAACCCATACGACGCCTATGGAAAGCCCGTGAGTGACACCACAGGGTGGGCAAGCCCACGGGGCCTACGGGCCAAGTCACAAGATCGGGATAGCCTTGGGTCGATTGGGGCAGTGGGCCGTATGGGCGGTCCACTGGGCCTGTAATGGGTCGTTACAATAAAAGGCACTTTTTATTGTAACGACCCAAGGCTATCCCGATCTTGGGCTCTGCTCTATGGGCCTTAGCCCCTCTGGAACTCTTCCCTCACGGGCTTTCCATAGGCATCGTTACTCATAGGACTCTCCACACCAGGTTGGTGGAGTGATACCTCCCCAAGTCTCGAACCCATGACCTCCTGGCTTAAGTACATTGTTCAAAGAGACTTGGTAGCTCAATTGGTACCAAGTCTCTTTGAACAATACAAGTCAGATAACAGTACAACATGCAATAAGGAAAGCAATAAATCATGCTAGCACATCATAAAGCAAGGAAGAAGACTCTATCTACCCCGCTCATTCTATCTTATCTCAATCTAAAGGATCTATGGCTCTGATACCACCTGTTGTGGGGACCCAGGCTCTATTCTTTTCTTTGGGATTAAATGGATCTTATAAAAAAAATGTGGGTCAAATTTTCGCTTTTCAACATTAATTCTAATGTCTGTAAACAAGCATAAGTTCTTTATTTACTTTACAAACATACAAACATGTCTTGTTCTACTACATCAATCCAACTAGTGTTTAATACAATACCAAATAAAAATAGTCCAAATCTACTAAAAACCACTAGTCCTCTGCTGCGCCCGAAGTCACCATGCTATCACGATCTCATCTCTGTCTCGACCCAGATCCTGCCCCACCTGTTGTTATGCACACATACAGACATAACAACAGCCGGAAACTCCGGTGAGAGCAAATCCCAGTATAAACATGTATACATACATATAATCAATCTAAAATATGAAACATGCCATTATGAATGACAATCATATAAACATGAAATGTGAATCAAACCATGTCTGGACTCGACTCGATTAGAACTCTAGGGATCCCGGTGTGAATAAGACGATCTATCACCTACCCTCCCAATCGGGGTGACGGTACGTCTTATTCCTAGACTTCGGCCTAATCTGTATCCGCATCTACGATAGGAGACTGATCTTCCCCTACGCTGTGATACACCGAACATCTAGAAGTTTGACTGTTCTGTCAAGACTCCCTATCTTAAATGCAATGATTAATAGTCTGTAAACAATGCATAATCAATTCAAAGATTTGAATACAAATTCTATAAACAAATCACAATCATAATTCAAAATAAACAATAAATCTAGTATGTGATTTTGGTTGGGAAACTCAATGTGATCTCATTTGAGTTATATCTCCCCAAACAAAACATGCATTATACCTTTCTTGATGTTGAAGTCTCGAAGACGAATCTTACCGGTGTCAATCTGAAATGGCAATGTAGAGGAGTACCATGTCACAATACTACTCAATTCAAGTCCTATACCATTCATATTCAATCTCGGTGTACATTAATGGCATAACGACATAGTTTCTAGATACTAATCAATCTAAATCGCATCATATATCAATAATCAATAAACTCAATTCATATTCATCATAATCTATACATCCTAAGCTCATATCTCTTCTGAATTCTCTATCTTTCTCAATCAAGACATGCTGAAAATCATAACAAATGCAAACGATACCATTTCTTCAATTCGTTTGCAAATATACAATGCTTACTATGTCAAGAACACAATATAACCATCATATTACAATTTCCCCAATCCATAAAATCTGAATCATGGTGGAATTGAAGGAAACTTACATTACTTTGAAGCTCTTACTGCAAGGATCAATAATCTAAGCTCGGATTTGAAATCAGGTAGCTAAATCTTGCACAATCTAGTTTTTAAGCCATGAAAACTTGGAACTTTTCCATGGATTCTCGGTTCTCTCTTGCTGGAAATGGAAGAGAATGAATCAGCAATACATCTATATATATATCCTGCCATGTGTCATTACAAGAAACAAGAGTGGCTTTCTCGCATGCAGCACCGCGGGTGCGGTCTCTGCAAGACCGCGGGTGCGGTCTTTTCACCGCGGGTGCGGTCTTCCTACACCGCGGATGTGGTGATGCTACGAATAAAATGTGTCAACTTTCTGTCCATGCACCGCGGGTGCGGTCTATGTTGCACCGCGGGTGCGGTATGGCTTCGGCTTTTCTTGCTAAAACCCATAATTGCATGACCGCGGGTGCACTCCTGTTTTGAGCACGGTTGCGGTCTTGCAAATCCCTAATTCTCATGTCTTTTCTCCTTTCCGTGCACGTCATGCATCCCCATATCTTCCGAGTATCATTTTAATGAAAACTAATAATCTCGAGCCTTACATAGACCTTCGGCAATTTCACTTGAATTACATTCCAAAGACCTCCAATATTATTCCTATGAATCCCAACCTCCTCTAATTTAGACATCCAACTTGTAGGACTTCCTTGATAGCTCATCATGAGTCCTTGAAGTGCATCTTTAAACTTTTTGCTTCTTCCCCTCGTTATAGGTACTTCGTTATATTCTTTGTTGAACTCCACCACTTGCTTGAATATGCTTGATTCATCATCTTTTATCACAATCAAGCTTGAAAGTCTGAAGCAACAACACATCTTAAATCTTCCCCCAAACATTTGCATTGATAGTACATGTGACGTGTCCTATTTCCATGATTTATATTTGATTGGTGATGGTTGTGAAGATTACATGGATCGTATATTTAGTGTGTTATATTTGCATGATTTATGCTTGTTTGATGGTTTTGAGAGGTTCAAGGATGAACATAATTATTTCTTTGTTCATGATGAATACCTGTTTAAAGAAAATAAATTTTTCATCCTATATCCATTGCATGAGTTGTTGCTTGATATTGAGGCACATGACATTTGTTTGATTGGTAGCCATGAAGTAACTAGAGCCATAGACATGATGCATGAATTTTTACTATGGTTGCATATGAGGAGGTATATTGAGTGGAATTGTGAAACATGCATTGCACGTAAGAATTTTTATGATCATAGTGAATACAATTTTAAGGAGGATAAATTGTTTATTCTAAATCCATTGCATGAGTTATGTGCTAGTGATGCATATTGTGGTGTCTTTATCTTTTATAAAATGCATGATTATATGTGTTCGTTGTATACGAAGCGATATGTTGAGTGTGATTGGGATACATACATTGCATGCAAGAAAAAGACATGTCGAGTGTATTCATATGTCGTGAATTAGTTACATCTTATTCCTAGTGAGATATGGTCGAACACGTGTATGGATTTCGTTATGTTGCTAACTAGGTCTAAGAAGGGGAGGAATCTGATATTTTAGATCCTTAGTGATATTTTATCATTTGGTGTCATTTGTTATTTGATGTTTGGAGAGGTTGATGAATACATAGGGAAGGCGACCATGAAGTTGGGGTTTCCAGTGCTAATGGAGCAAATAAATGAGAGCGTCTACAATCTTGAGCTTAAAGGTAAGCATGTTGATAATATACTTCTTCTTATTACTAACTTGCTTCGTTTCTGTGTAGGTAGACAAGATTTGAGGACAAATCTTTTTGAAGAAGAGGAGTATGATACGAATCTGACCGAGCATGGCGTGCAAATGATTGGAAGAAGTTTAAAGATGCACTTCAAGGACTCATGATGAGAGCTATCAAGGAAGTCCTACAAGTTGGATGTATAAATTAGAGGAGGTTGGGAATCATGGGAATGATATTGGAGGTCTTTGGAATGTTATTCAAGTGCAATTGCCGAAGGTCCAGCGCACCCGCGCTCAAAACAGGGCCGCACCCGCGGTCTAGTTCCATGTAGAATTTTTTCACAACTTTCTTTATGACTTTGTGCACTACTTTTCATGTATTGATTATTATATATTCAATGTATATGAATAAAGAACGAACCAATTCAGATGAAAACAAATTCTTGAGATTTCTCTCATATATCCAAGGCTTTTAAGCTTTGTTCTTCACAAGAAGAAAACCAAATCAAACTTATCAAAGATTTTCATCTTTGTGGCGTTTGTCGATTGTTTCTCGCACGGATTGTCAAAACAAGATCTTTGAAGGTTCGTTTGAAATTCAATTGTTTTATCGTTGATATTTGTTGCTAAGTTTTAATAACTTGGAGGTGAATATCACAAACCGTTACTTGTTTCAAAAGATCGGGACAACATAATCGTTCCTTGTTTGTTATTGAAATGAGGGTGCGATTTCTATATTCGTGCTTGCCTTCCATTCGTACGAGGATTCATATCAGGGTCGGTTCATTCATGTTCCCTCAACCTAGAAACCTGCCAGGTGCCGCTCATTGTCTGTGCAACTGATGGCACCGGCGATCACCCCCCGCCCTCTTCGGCCTCGGGCCTCACATGCCCACCAGCTTCCTCTTGTTTCGTCCCCGAACCACACCGTACTAAGAGAGGTCGGCTCTGATACCAACTGCTCTGATACCACTGTAACGCCCCAGATTCGACGACTGTCCTCACTGTATCAAGACGAGTCTTTCTAGCGTGCTTATGTCCTCACTCACACGCACCCTAGGAAACTTCCCAGGAAGTCACCCATCCCAAAATTGCCCCAAGTCAAGCACGCTTAATTTTGGAGTTCTTATGTAATGAGCTACCGAAAAGAAGATGCACTTTCGTGATATGAGTATTACCATTCAAATCTTTTAAGCCCTCTTCAATTGTACAGTCCATTACATGGAACAGTCTCGGAATCCCTCTCATTCCCGTGTGGGTCGGTTCATTCATGTTCCCTCAACCTAGAAGCCTGCCAGGAGCCGCTCATTGTCAGTGCAACTGATGGCACCGGCGATCACCCCCCCCCCTCTTCGGCCCCGGGCCTCACACTTCCTCTGAATCCTGTGCATCCTGCATTTGCATCATGTGTATGAATTGGTTTTCGCTGGATTCAGACGCCATAGATTTATCTGACTTTGAATCATAACAGCCAATATTCTGAAAAAGATCATTTTTCATTTCTTCAATATAAATTTCAATCATCTTATCTTTTGAATAAACCTCAGAGTATTTCTGAGTGATAATTTTGAATGGACTCGTAGAAGCTTTTTCCTTCTCTTGTTGATTATGAAATTCTTTTTGATATAATGAAATTTTTTCCTCCATTTGATGAAGAGTATCATAACCATAAGGTTTTCAGTTTCTGGATCATCTCTTAGTAATTTGTCCCAAAATTTAGTAGAACTGACCCTCCATATGCAAGGGATACCTTCATCAGTGTAACCGAATTCTGGCTGCCATTTCCAGATCCATGGGATTCCAAATTCCATGAAAAATAGACATAGAGTCTTTCCATCAATCCAATGTTCGGAAAATGATTTTTTAATACTTGGGGAAACATTTAACCAAGTATTCATGGGTTTTATAAAAACCTCTGACAAAATCTTGGCAGATGGACCAAATATTTTCCACCAGATTAAAAACCAATTTGGAACTGGATAGTGAAAAACATTTTCACAAATCTTTAAAAACCAAGTATGTTTCCTTTTTTCATTTTCATAAAACAATATTTTATTAAAACTTTCAATATAATCCCAAAAATTGAATTTAAAACTCATTTTATGATTTTCAGAATAAAATTCTTTTTCAACCAATGGAGATACACCACATTCTTCAATTGATATGATCTTCTTGATGATAAACTTTGAGAAGTTATAACTTCCTTTCTGCTGAGTATTACTGAAAAAGTGAGTTATATCAACACTTTTCGTAGATATCAGAAGATTTTCATATCCTCTTTGCTTGTAAGAACCATATACATATGATGTATTGGTTAGATATCTTTCCATGATAGTCCATGGAGTCTTTTCCCATTGGATATCTTTTTCTTCTATAAGAAGAATAAATTCTCGATGTTTTGTCTCTGTATATAGAGCTGAATTGTTATCATCATCTTTTATGATGTTAGCATATGATGCTGAAGCTTGAGAATCTGTATTACTTCTCTGCTTTTGTTTCAAGAATTCTTGAAATTCATTATATAACTCATTCTGCTCAGTATTACTGGGTGATGAACTTGATAAGTTCTGGGCTATTAGCCTTTGTTTACCATGCTGTAATAATATTAGGGGTTTTCCCCTACCACCTCGCCCTCTATAAGAGGACTCTCCTCTTCCTTGAGAACTCATATCTGTAAATGAAAACATTAAGATAAATATTCTCGAGTTAAGAAATCAGGTAAGTGATTATCTTCACCTTTTTTATAAATGATTTCAAAATCAAAAGGAGCTGAATGAGCCTGCCATCTAGCCAACATTTGCTTAGACACATTATGTTTAAATTCTTTATTAAACATAAATTTTGCATATTTACAATCAGTTTTTATAATAAACTTTTATTATATAAATCATCTTGAAATTTTAAAATACATCTAACAATAGCTAAGATTTCTTTTGCTGCTATGGAATAGTTTTTCTGGGCATGATTCCATTTTCCAGAATAAAATCTTATATTAGTTTGAAATAAAATCATTTTAGATTTTGAAATAACAAGACCATTTTGAATAACAATATTTTTAAATATTTCTAAATGTTTAAAATGTGTTTCAATATCATTAGAAAATACTAAGATATCATCTATATAAACAATTATAAAATTGCTATAATTATAAAAAATATCATTCAAAATTTGTTGAAATTCTGAAGGGGTATTTTTAAGGCCAAATGGCATTACTGTCCATTCATAATGTCCTATTGGAACATTAAAAGCAGTTTTATATCTATCAGATTCTTTAGTTTGAATCTGCCAAAATCCTGATTTTAAATCAAATTTTGAAAATATGATTGCATGTACAAGTCTATCTAATAAATCTTTTTTATTAGGAATAGGATGCCTAATCTATTTTAAAACCTTATTAAGAGGTTTATAATTTATAACTAATCTAGGAACTCATTTTTCCTGTTCAAAATGTTTATTAACATAAAAACAGTACATGACCAAGGAGATTGAGAAGGTTTTATTAAACCTTTATCTAATAAAGAATGAATTTCATTTCTGCACAATTCTAAATATTCAGAATTCATTTGACAAGGACGAGCCTTGGTTGGAATATTCGTTTCATCAAAATCTTCTTCATATGGAAGAGAGATAATATGTTTCTTACGATTCCAAAAAGTATTTGGAAGATCATTGCATATTTCTAATGAGAATTTATTATAAATAATTTTAATTTTTTCCCGTAATTTAGGATTCTGTAATTTATCATCTATTGTAAGAAATTTTATCTCTTCTTTTAAAAAATTTAAGGTTTTTCTTTCAATTTGTTCTTGTAATTCATTAAGAATTCTATGAACATGTATAGTTATAAACTTAAAGGAAATAGGATTACCTTGAAAAGTTCCTATAATACCTGTTTCATCAACATATGTTAAAGGATAAATTTGATAGATGAAAGAAAGACCAAGTATAAGTTGGCTACAAATATCTTTTGCTAATAAAAAACTGGTTTGAATACATTTTTTATCTTTGCAAATATAATCTTTTGGTAATTATAATTTATCTCTAATGGTTCTCCTCCTGTATGAGAAAGAGAATGAGTAGTTTTATGAAAATATTTAGTAGGAATTTGTAATGCCCAAGATTTTATTACCGTAATCTGAGATTAGTCTGAAATGATTTATAGATTAATCGAGACGATTATAGACAGAACGAATCAGACCGGGAAAGTCAAGAAAAGAATTGACGTAATGTGCCAAGACAAGTCCTCGCGCACATGCGCGATATGTATAGGCGCACATGCGCGGAGGAGGCAGAACACTTGGAGCATATGCGCGGCGTGTGGGCGCGCATATGCGCGAGGTGTCCAGTAGCCAAAGTTGAGTCCAGAACTATGCGCGCACATGCGCTACTTGTATGCGCGCATATGTGCGCGGGGTAGTCCAAGAAGCTTTGGCGCATATGCGCGCATATGTGCGAGATGTGTTGCCGAGACACGCGCCAAGAATTGTGTCTCGCGCATATGCGACGATGAATGTCGCGCATATGCGCGAGACGTGCAGCACGAAGGAATACGCCACTTGCCTTCATGCATGTAACGTATATATATATATATAAACATGCAAGTTATCCCTCAGAAAGAAAGAATCGAGGGTCTCTGAATAAAAATGGATTTTGTGCTTCAAGTTACAATCGTTCGAAATCCGTCCGTCTGTTTATAAATCCGACTACAGTACTGTGTTCCTATCAACGCAGGCTTCATCTGGACGTAAGTTTTGTTACGTTTTGAGATGTTTTGAAAATATGATGTTGCCAGAATTGAATATGATTCAGATATGGTATTTCTACTGCCGTAGATATTATATAATTGAAGTCAGATTAAAGAACAGACCGTTTCTGTAATTGTTATGATTTTTGGAAAGATATTGACTGAGATTCTATATCAGAATTGTGTTAATATTCAGAGTATGAATTATGTTGACACAGCTTATGAAGTCCAGTATTATATTTATGATGTTCAGATTGACGGGGTTATTCAGATTGTATTAGCATGCCGTCGAAACATCAGTTGATTTAGACTAATCAGATTCCGATATGATTCAAATTGTATTGTGATAGCGATGACATGAATTGAATTGTATCTTGTTCAGATATTGATCAGATTATGTACTGAGTTGAGTATTGATAAAAACAGATTGTGAATTGAGTTATTCATTGATACTATGTATTCGATATTGTATTTTCAGATTGGATATGGACATATTTGAATACAGGTCATCGTCTTCGTCAGACAGGGACGACAAAGGTATAATTCATGTGATATTTGGGAAGATATAACTCAAATCAGATCCTATTTGAGTTTCCCAACTAAATCACATACTAGACTTATTGTTTATCTTTTGATATGATTATGATTTGTGTACAGAATTGTATTCGAATCTTTTGAGATAATTATGCATTGTTACAGATGGTTATGCATTGCATTTGAGATAGGAAAGTTTGACAGAAACAGTCAGACTTCTAGACGTTCGGTGTATCATTACATAGGAGCAGACATTGTCCTATTATAGATTATTCGATACAGATATGACCAAAGTCTAGGAATAAGACGTACATTCACCCGAGTGGGAGGGTAGGTGACAGCCATTGACGTCTTATTCACACGGGATCTCTAGAGTTATAGTTGAGTCGAGTCTAGACATGTCTGGAAATCGGGATCCCTAGGCTAGGACTGAGTCTAGTCTAAAATGTAGAGTCACTGGACTGAGTGACAGTTATATCTTATTGTATTGATTAATACTGATTTATGTTCCTGAATATGGTTCATGTTCCTTGCTGTTCCTGATATTGGTACAGGTTTAGAATAGGAATTATTCTTGATATTGATTATGTTCCTGATTAGGGTACATGTTTAGAATATGATTTATTCTTGTTCTTATTTCATGTCATGATTTTGATATGGGATATGATTTTCTGTTATATGCTTTTATATTGTTTATATGATTGCATGTATACATGATTTATACTGGGATATTTATATATCACCGGAGTTATCCGGCTGTTGTCTTGTTTGTATGTGTGCATGGCAACTGGTGGGATAGAAGCGGGGTCAGGACGACAACGAGGTTGGACTAGATAGCGTGGAGATCCGGGCTTTGAAGCAACGTAGGATTCAGCACGGACTTGTAGTTGAACCTAGTCGGATTATTGTAGATCAGACAATAGTTGTATGTGATATTTAATATGTAATTTGAATTTAATTACATTATGTTTCCGCTGTGTAATTTAGAAAAAAATTTTAGACCCTGTTTATTATACTTGATTATGTATTCCTAAAGACGATTAAGGAATGAATTAGCGTCCGGGTCCCCACAACAGGTGGTATCAGAGCTTTAGGTTTCAGAGCTGTAGGTCCTTGAACTATAGGTTCCTTAGCACTGAGATAAAGAAGAGTGAGCGGGGTAGAATGATTCTAAAAAGAGATTTGGATTGACATTTTATGACTTTATTTGGGGTGCCTAGACTAAGAAGAGGGGATCTATTTTGTGTTGCTGGTTGTCTATGATGGCAATTTTTATAGCTGTCATAAATACCGATGATGCTTCAAACATGGCGGATTGTTCGTTTAGAAGGGAACGTCGCTTGTCCATGGCATGCCGTAGGACTCATTGTTCTGTCGCGATGTTAAATTCTTGAGTATCCTTTGTAGACTATGGGCTAAAACTTGGCACAAATTGTTTCTTCTACTTACTGTATCCTCAAAAACGGATAGGACAAACGAAGTTGTCAATTAGACAACGTTGGGAACACTTGTGCCGTCTATTTTAAAAAGAACTTGGATTGACCATTCAGGAACCTTATATTTTGGGTTGCCTAGGACTAGAAAGGGGAGGATTCTATTTTTGTTGTGTGGATAGATTCTCTAAGATGCACATTTTATATTGTAAATCCTGATGTACACTCGATTGTTTAAAAGGCTATTCGATGCTGACATTTTTCGGTGCGATGTTAAATCTGAGTTACTTTGGAAGACCTTATGGGGCTAACTTGGCACAAATGGTGTTTTCTACTACTTGTTCATCCTCAACGGACTGCGACAAACTGAAGTTGGTGGCAATAGAACTTGGGAACACTTTTGCGTGCTTATTCTTAAAAAAGAAAATTGGATTGACGTCTATGGACTTGTATTTTTGGGGTTGCCTAGACTAAAGGGGAGGAATTCTATTGTGTGTTGGATTGATATTCTAGATGGGCACATTTAGAGCTGTCAAAACTCGATGATGCTTCAACACTGGCGGATTGATTGTCTCTTACTAGAAAGTCGCTTTAGGTTGCATGGACATGCCAGGGACTATGTGTTCTAGTCGCGATTGTTAAATTCTTGAGTTACTTTTGGTAGACTTTATGCTAAAACTTGGCAACAAAATTTGTTGTTTTTACTACTTGTTCATCCTCCACCGGCTGACAAACTGAAGTTGTCAATTAAGAACTTGCGAACACTTTGCGTGTATTCTTAAAACGAACTGGCTTGACATTAC